>NW_028080152.1:63728-206091 GCF_014824575.4 Sturnira hondurensis | reverse complement strand
ATCATCTATGCTACTTATTCTCTGTATGTTTCCCCCCTGTCTCCTCCTTCCAGTCCCCTGTCACTAACCTTCCGTGTGATCTCCATTTCTGTGGCTCTTTTCCTATTCAAGTTGTTTAATTGGTTTGTTTTTCTTTTAGGTGTAGTTGTTAATAATTGTGAATTTGCTGTTATTTTACTGAACATGTTTTTTATTTTCTTTTCTTAGATAAGTTTCTTTAACATTTCATATAACAAGGGCTTGGTGATGAAAAACTCCTTTAGCTTGACCTTATCTGGGAATCACTTTATCTGCCTTTCCATTCTAAATGAAAGCTTTGCTGAATAGAGCAGTCTTGGATGGAGGTCCTTGCCTTTCTTGACTTTGAGTACTTCTTTCCAGCCCCTTCTTGTCTGTAATGTCTCTTTTGAGAAATAGGCTGACAGTCTGCTAGAAACTCCTTGGTATGTAAGTCTCTCCTTTTGTCTTGCTGCTTTTAAGATTCTCTTCTTCATTTTATCCTTCGGCAATGTAATTAAGATGTACCTTTGTGTGTTCATCTTTGGGTCTACCTTCATGGGAATCTCTAAGCTTCCTGGACTTCCTGGAAGTCTATTTCCCTTCCCAGATTGGAGAAGTTCTCTCTTATCATTTGTTCAAATATCTTTTCCACTTGTTGCTCTTCCTCTTCTTCTTCTGATACTCCTATAATTCAGATGTTGAAACATTTAAAGATGTCCTGAAGGTTCCTAAGCCTCTGCTCATTTTTTTGGATTCTTGTTTTTTCATTGCTTTCTCTTTTTTTCTTTATTTAATTATTGTTCAAGTACAGTTTTCTGTCTTTTACTTCCATCCCATTTCTGACTGGATATTTCTTTCTTCCGTATGGTCCACTTCATTGATTTGGGTCTCAGTTTCGCTCCCATCACTATTGGTTCCGTGTACATTTTTCTCTCTTTCACTTAGTGTAGTTTTCATTTTTTCCTTTAATTTGTAACCAAATTCAACCAATTCTGTGAGCATGCTGATTACCAGTGTTTAAAATTATACATCTTATAGGTTAGCTATATCTTCATCGCTTAGTCGTATTTTTTCTGGAGCTTTGGTCTGTTCTTACATATACGCCATTTTTTTTTTTTTTTGGTCTTGATGCACTTGTTACAGAGTGAGGGGCAGAGCCTTAGGTGCTCACCTGGGTGGGGCAACCCAGTCGCTGGGTTGTAACATTGTTTGTGGGGCAGGGGTCTCAGAGGGAACAATTACACTTGCTTCACTCTCTACCAGATTTCAGTCAATTTGTCCTCTTCCCTCAAGCAAATTGGGCCCTTCTGGTGCTGATTTCCAGGTATGTGGGTTTGTGTACATTCTAGGACCTTGTGGGTCTCTCCAACAAACTCTCCTGTAAGGCTGGGAGTTTCTCCCAGCACGTCAATCCCCACACATGTTTTCAATGTGTTTAGAGGCTTTATCTTCCCATGCTGGGGCCCTGGGATGCACAGTCTGTCTTGCTCCCCAGTTTTGCCTGGTTTCACTGCTCATGAATGTGGGACCACCTGGTTCACCAGCCACCTAGTGCACCGTGCCCCTCCACAACCTGCCACCTTGCTGGGTCCACCTGCTGCTGCCTTGCATGCCCAGGGTCTGCCAGCATTTGATTACTTTTCCTCGACCCCTCTCCACCTGACCACCCATCTCTGCCCCTCCTACCAGTCTGGATGAATATGTCTACTTTAACTCCTTGGTTTTTGGACCTCCATACAGTTCAATTTTCTGTAGTACTGGTTGTTTTTCATTTCTAAGTTGTTGTTGTCCTTATTTTGGTTGTATGAGGAAGCACAGTGTATATACCTATGCCTCCATCTTTGCTGGAAGTTCTGATTCTAAATACTGACATTTTTCATGTTCTAAGGAAGAATGATTCAATGTGATCAAGACATCAAATCTTTTCTAAATTAATTAGACATTTAATATACTGTCATGAATATCTTAGTAGGTTTCTAAGACCTCTGAAATTTTTAAATCATTATGTGCAAAATATCTGTTGGAAAGAGAAAGCATTGTTATTAGTTAGACTATTGTGTAGTAAGATTCTTAACAGATAAGTAGCTTATCAAAAGCTACTTACATGACCTAAAGTAATGTAGTATTGTCTTAGGTATACTAAACCAATAAAAAGAAAAGAGTCTACAAACAGGTGGACAAGTATTTGGACTTTAGTGTAAACAGGACAAATCAGATTAGAAAAGTACGTTGCATTTTTTAATGTGTTCCAAAAACTTGCTTTTATCAAAATAAACACACTGTGTAAAATAGAATTAAATTCTTTACATACATGCACACACGCAAATGCACACATACAAACAAAAGCAGGAGTGTAACTCATAATACATCTTTAGGAAACAACTGTAACCATCCATAAAAGTGAGCATGCAAACAGCCTACTTAACACAAAGTAATTTCTTTCAGGATGTCCATAGCAGCACAGAGTAGCACGCTGGCTAAATGGGTTCATAATATGTGGTATATTTAGACATGGAATAATACACAGCGGGGAACTGGTGGGACTACAGAGATGAGCAACAATATAATTAAATCTGAGGAAGTCAACACTGTGGATGAAAATTCAGAAAACTATGTACCATGTACCACAATTTTAATAAAGAGAAGGAATACAAATTTGTATATTCTATAACTTTATTTATTTATTTAATTCTTTGTATATTCTATAACTTAAGGGTACATACGAATGCAGTTAAACTCTTTTTAAGTATGATTAATACAAAATTCCACATTGGAATTACCTTGGAAAGAGGGAGAGGAACGGTATACTTAGGTAATTTCAATATTGATCATATTCTGGGTATAAATTGCATATTTTATTGGTATGCATAAAAAATACATAATAAAATTTTAAAATAAGAAGTGTTCCATTTTTTTTTAGTTAGGAAGAAACTTACAGGACATAGAAGATGTTTCTACAATACAGTGAAAGCAATTCCATCTTCTTTCCAATTTGTGATGCTCTAGAGGGACAAAAGAGTGAGGGAAAATTGTTTTAAGATAAGATTGAAAATATAAATTTCATTTATATAAAAAACATATCATTATTAAGTCTATTATTTAAAGTACTAAAGTTGAATGCAACTTTTAGGGAACACATTGCTGTGCAAAATAATACATTTCTTTACCCAATCTTCAGTGTCATGAAGACAAAATAAGCTTCATCTTTCAAGATGAAGAATGCCAAAAAGGCACATAATAACTAGTGAGAAAAAGCATGAAAAGATGTTTACAACTTGGATTGGTATGGTATTCTAATTATATATTAGAGTATAGTATTCTATACTCTAATCAAGAGTATAGAATCTGTTTTCATTGTTGACCATCCCAATCGCATTCATCCCAACCTGTGAATATATCCAACATTGCATCTAACAGAACTGCTCCATGACTGTGCATTTAACCAAATATTGTATCATCTTCCATCTAGACATCCTGTACTTCAAATGCACAGGCATCAAAATGAGAAACAGAAGTAATCTGGAAGACAAAATACATAAGGCCGCTGCTAAAACCTATTGTACGCATACAATAACAAACATCAAAATTTTGAAATAAAATACAAACTGATAGTAACCAGAGGGGACAAGGAAGAGGGATGCTGGGGGGAAATAGGGGAAGGGCCATCGAAGAACATGTATGAAGGACACATGGATAAATCCAAAGGATGTAGTTTTGAGGTTGGGTGGTGAAGATGGGTGGGGGAGGTAAGCATGGTGGCATGAAAATGAAGACAACTGTACTTGAACAACAATAAAAACTAAATAAATAAATAACACGATCTTAACCTTAGAAATTTGTTCTAAACATTAGGGAAATTGCTTTGTCATTATTTTGTATAAAATCAATTTTCAAAGGTAGCTTGTTTTTCACTTCTCAAAGGAAAAAACTCTTCTAAAGCCCATTTCAGTACAACAATAAGAAACAAACTGACAATGACAAGACGAGAGGTCATAGCGGTTTAATGGGATAAGGGGTAGGGGCTAGCGAAAAAATCCGAATGAGGAATTCATGGGCATGGACAATGTGGAAGGCATTGGCTGCAGGAGGTAGCGGTTGTTGGTAAGGGGCAGGGGAGAGCAATGTGGAAAAAATCAGGACAACTGTAACTGAACTATAAAGAAAACTTACAAGGTGAACTTAGTTTATTTTTCCTAATAATAGAGAAAATACCTGTGCCTTTTTATTCATTCTTCAGAACTTCTGTATTAGATTGATTCTAACCTCAAAGGATAATTTGTTCTATTTTTGATATCTTTGTATGAATAAAGAAAAGCAACCCAAGAGAGCTCACTAGGTGACTAAGTCATCCATTGTTAGAATGCACCACTTATTTCTTGCTTCTGAATTACTAACAAGTATAGATAGAATGACACATTCTCATGCTCAATATGAATGACACATTCTCATTCTGCCCATAGCTAACTTCCTACACCACAGTTTTTTCATAGCATTTGTCATTTCTGAATTTCTCAAAGTATATATTAGAGGATTCAGCATGGGAGTGATAACAGTATAAGCCACACTTATGAATTTATCAACAGATAAGTGGGAAACAGGTCTAACATACATAAAAATGCAGGGAACAAAAAAGAGAACAACCACCATGATGTGGGAACCACAGGTAGACAGGGCTTTGCGCCTCCCTTCCTGACTGTGAGTTTTAAGGGAACTTAGGATGACTCCATAGGATGTTAGTAAACAAACAAAGACGACCGTACAGATTGCTCCACCATTGGCAATCACGGTGAGTCCTAAGACATACGTGTCAGTGCAGGCAAGTTCTAATAGTGGGTACATGTCACACATGAAGTGGTCCATGACATTGGGGCCACAAAAGGGCAGGTTGTACACAAAGAGAAGTTGGACCAGAGAATGAACAAAACCTCCAGCTGAGGACACTACCAACAGCAGGATGCAAACCTGTCTATTCATGATGGTTATGTAGTGCAGTGGTTTACAGATGGCCACATAGCGATCATAGGCCATGGCCACCAGAAGGAAGACCTCAGCACCTCCAAAAAGGTGTTCCAGAAAGAGCTGTCCCATGCAAGCTGAGAAGGAAATTGTCTTTTGACCACAGAGTAGGTCTATGATCAATTTGGATGAAATGGCAGTTGAATATGATGCATCCATGAGTGACAGATAGACAAGGAAGAGGTACATGGGGGAGCCCAGAGAGGGGCTGGCAAGAACAGTCACCACAATGAGCAGGTTGCCCACCATTGTCACAATATAAATGAGTGAAAATATGACAAATAATGCTTTTTGGCCCCCAGGATCCTGAGTGAGGCCCAGGAAGACAAATTCTGTCACATTGCTCCTAAGTCCCATTTAGTCTTCTCTAAAGCCTGTTTCCAGAATAGGAGGTCAGGAGAAGGGACCTGTAATGAAATGATGAACACACTATGAATACATCCATTTTATCTTGCTGTACCTATTCATTATTTTATCTTCTACAGGGGTTGACACACAATAAAGTTTTGCTGAACACCTATGAGTTCTTCTTCTTAATAGTGTACTGTACCTTCCTTTGACAATTCTGTTTCTCCTGAGGTGATCTTGTTTTGGCTACAAGGAAGAGGTTTGCCCCCTAAATCTTAGTAGATTGTCAAAAGAGAAAGTATCAAATGGCCCACAGCCAGTCATATCTTTAATAGAGCCTTATTTAAACTGTCAATCCTGGACACTCAAGTCAGCAGTGACTTACTCTCTGGTGGTTCTAAAACAAAACCTCTCTGGATAAAAATGGCATGATGTCAGAGCTCTTAGTTGGTAATATTCATGGTGAGAACCTTTATACTATAATTAATGAAGTACCAAAAACAATGCCTCTTTTGCACTAACTCAATACTACGATAAGTTGCTATTAAGTATTCAGACCTTTATGTCTCAAGGATATTCAGTCTGCGTGGATTCTCAATAAGTTTCCACAGACAGGACTTTATCCAACCATGACATAATTATCACATTGTTCTGTAATGCAATTACTAAGTTAGACTCTGTGATTTTCAGAAACTTTTCTGCTTCTTTTTTTAGTATTATCAGCTTTTTAACAAGTTGTAATTCTCTCCATGTATTTTGACTATTCTACAACCCTAAACACAGAGACAGTATTTAGATTTCAAATATTTTTGAAATTCACTGACTGCTAACTATGATGATCTCTTACATTATGAGCAGGTATTATTTTTTTCATAATTCTAGGGAAGACCCAGGTATTGAAGAAGAAGAACACAGGCACAGAAAACAGAGGTAGAAGACAATGAGACATGATTGTATTCATAATTCTTCCAAGGTACTGAGAGTGCTCAGAAATGGAGCATTGGTGCCCAGGTTCCAAAAATCTGCATACTCAAAGCAAGAGCCCAACATCAGTGCCAAAAGGCATGGGGTTGAGTCATTTCTAAGTGTAATTGCATCTCTGTCTCACTTTGCTTTTTGGAAGATAAAGGGCTGGAAGTAGACAATCTCAGAAACCTTGTCCAGTCAGTCTTACCTTCCATGGGACTCTTTGTGCAACCCTATCTTACATTCTATTCTA
This sequence comes from Sturnira hondurensis, assembly GCF_014824575.4. Lineage (NCBI taxonomy): Eukaryota > Metazoa > Chordata > Mammalia > Chiroptera > Phyllostomidae > Sturnira > Sturnira hondurensis. Next base: position 199,508 of record NW_028080152.1, on the reverse strand, counting down.
CTGACTTTTTAAATATTTTTATAACAAAATAGAAAAATCCAAGCCTATAACTGTTCATTAAAAAGGCTACCCAGTAGTAAGTGGCATTTTATCATTACATAAACCAAATACTAATTATGAGTTACTTTATTCAGTTTATACTTATTTAATACCCAAAACACCCTTTCAGAGAGAGTGAAGCACAGTGACGAATCACATGGACTCTGGAGACACATTGCCTTGTGTTGAAATCCTAGACTCACAACTTACTACTATGTGACCTTGGGCAACCTAATAAACCTTCCTGTGCCTCAGCTTCATCCCTTTTACAGTGAAGATACCAATAGAGCCTGCCTCTGGGGTTGTTGTTTTATTACAAGTAAATACCTAGAATACTGGCTGGTCCCCAGTAAAGTTTCAATAAACAATAGCTATCATTAATGTTCTCAAACGCTTCACTGTCAACATGTGTCCCAAGGAGTCATCTGGATCTTTGTCGATGTGGTAAGAATTATAGATATAGGCCAAGAATAAAAAATATAATACTATATGAACCTCTATTTACGCATAGGTTAAGATTGTATATCTCAGGAATTATCCATTTGATTACATACGAGAAGTAGTACTCACCCGTGATGGAATGTATACAGACTAGAAGCAAGCAGAATAACAGGGGAAAAAGTTGGAGCCATACATCATAGGAAGAACTGAATAGTATAAAATGAAAGAAAGCGGGATCAAATTCACTAGGTAGAATCAGTTGTCTTTTAAAAAGTCTTCTTCAAAAAAACTTTTTTTCTTGCGGAAATGTTAGGAGCCTTCTGCTAGGAATTCCCTCTTAAGACTTCCAGGATTTACTTAGGAGACGTCTTCAAATGCGGTAAGAAATAAACACAAAGGACAGCTTAACTCAAAAAAAGCAAAGATAATTATTTAAAAATTTATTCCTCAGATTCCCCTACAACTTATAGTGAAGGACAAAATTAAATAAGAGAGAAGAATTATACAGCTACAGATACAGACCTAAATTTTTGCTTATTTTTTTTCAGAGGAAAGTTACAAAATCATTTAAGTTCAAAGACAGACAAGCTGATTCCATTCCCATAGATTTGGAAGGCAGGGGAGAGGGAGGATGTGCTGAAAGGTAGACCTTTCCTTACAAGCCAGCTGTGAGGACCACTCTACCTGCCTCATTCACGTTGCTGCTTCCAGTGTATTCAGAAGCTCTACCATTCTTGAAGCTGTAGGCTGATAAAGGCACACCTATTGAAGAACGTGAGGATATAATGTGGTCTATATCCAGTTCTTTTTTTCTCACTCCTGACTTTATGCAGGATCTATTTAGTTCCATTATTCTTATTAATCATCAAAGTTATATTTCTCCAGAATAAATCTCCTACTAGCCAGTTAAATTATTTAGATGTAGAAACTGGGTATATAATGTATTCTCTGTTGTTTAAGTCATCAAAGATCCAATAGTATAAAACCAGACAGATAGTGTTATTAGACTTTTAATTTAAACTAAGTTAACCCTTCTCTATTAAGAAACATAATTTAACATAATTTCTTCAGACTATGGTTTTTTAAAAAGATAAATTATAATTCCATAGTAACAAATATACCCTCTAAAGTACTTTAAAATTACAGTTTTATGACTCTATAAGTAATAATAAACAAGGCAGTTCTCTGAACACAGGTTTCTTTCAAATATGTACTAATATGCACTGCTGATTATGCATACACTGATTTTTCATTAAGTTTATTGGGATAGTATTAGTTAGTAAGCTCATATAGGTTTCAAGTGTACATTTCTATGATACATCATCTTTATACTGCATTGTGTGCCCACTACCCAAAGTGAAATCATCTTTCATCACCACAGATTTGACCCATCAAACCTTCACTACTAAAACCTACATTTCCTCTGATGGCCACCAACTTTTTTCTGTGTCTACAAATTTAGGTTTTTAAAATGTTCACAGATATTGAGCTTCCATATCAGAAACAAAATCTCACATGGAAAATGTGGTTGGTAATATTGTAATAACTATGCAAGGGGCAGGGTGGGTACTTTAAGTATCAAGGGGAACACACTGTGGAGTATATGATTCTGTGGCCACTATGCTGTAGCCCTGAAAGTAGTACAAAATATTGAATGTAAAGTATAATTTTAAAATTTCAAAATAAAAAAATAAAAAATCTTACATTCAACTTCCAAAATAAAATAGCACTTTATTTCTCCCTACTTTAACACATTCACTCTGTTACAATTTTAAATTATCTCATTAATTTTATACTAAGTTTGGGGAATGACATGAGATATATGCATCACTATGTTCATTGCAGCCTTATACATGGTGACCAAGACATGAAAACAACCAAAGTGTTCCTCAGTAGGTGACTGGATAAAAGAGATGACGCACATACAAACAATACTACTCCATCATGAGAAAAGATGAAACCCTGCCATTGCAACAATGTGGATGGACCAGGAGATTCTACAAAGTAAAACAAGTCAGACAGGAAAAGTGAAGGAGTATATGATATCACTCATCTCTGGGAAAGAAAGCTGAAAGCAACACATTAACAAAGAAGAAAAACAAACAAAAACTCATAGACAGAGAAAACAGTATGGTGGTTAACCGAGAAGGATGGGGAGAGGGTAGTAAAGGGCAAAGGGGGTGATATATATAGTGACAGAAAAAGATCTGACTTTGGGTGGTGAACACAAAATGCAATATACAGATGATGTATCATAAATTCTCTGACTCAAAGGTCTTCAATAATTGTCCATTTGTCCTTTATAATAATTAAGGTGTGGGGAGGAAATGGGAGGGAGGTGGGGAGCACTGGGAGGGGCAGGGCAGGGTATATAAAACAGAAAACAGTACTTGAATAAGAATTAAATTTTAAAAAATTGAAAAAAAATTGAATCTAAAAAACAAACTAAGCAAAGAAGCAAAACAGAATCATGAATATGGAGATCATTTGGAGGGTTATCAGCTGGGAGGGGGGAGGGGAGGAATGGCGGAAAATATGCAAAGATTAAGAAGTAGAAATCCGTAGGTACAGAATAGATAGGGGGATGTTAAGAACAGTATAAGAAATGGAGTAGCCAAGACCTTATATGCATGACCCATGGACATGAACTAAGGCGGACATTGCTGGAGGGAATGGGAATACTGGATGAAGGGGGGCAAAAATGAATAACTGGGGTAACTGTAATAGCATAATCAATAAAATGTATTTTAAAATATAAAAAAAATCTTAGAATAATTAGAAATGTTAATTTACCACTAAAATATAATACCCTATGAACCAAGACCATGAACCAAGACCATGAACCCATTAGTTTATCTGGAATGCTTTGAAAGCTTCTCTCTGTGTTATTCAACAAAACAAACAAAAAATATCTATCAGAGTATAGTGCTAGACAACAAACATATTTTCTATATTCTGGTTCATTTCCTTAATTTGCTAACATAATTTTCTTAATTCAGATTTTTTCCCAATAAAAATACATAAAATTAGGACATCAGAACATTTAAATATGTTGTATAAATTTTGGTACTTCTAACAACTCACCTCAGGTCAGATCCTTAGTCTTTAAACTCAGAGCTTCTTTCATTGGCAGTGACTGTGGGTACCTCATGTATCTATGTGTGACCACAAAACACTGAGTAATGGATAGTGATCAGTAAATGTGGAAATAGTTTCATGCAGCTGCCCTTCCCATGTTTCCACACAGACTCCCCATCACCTCAGGCTTTCACACAAGGGTTGCAGTATCCAACACAGATATCTAGCATATAAAGACACTTTAATAAAACACAAATACATACTTGTAAAATACTTGAACACTCTCACCTGCTAGGAAAATTGCTTCAGAGAAAAACAACGATGCTCTGTTCTCATGGCTATGTAAAAACTGGATGTATTTATGGAAATTAACTTGGCCAAATCTATTATTTGCCAATACAAAAACCCCAGAAATTTTACAACACTGAAAGTAGTTACTTCAATGTACTTCTCCTCAGCCAGTTGTGGTGAGGTAAACAAAAACTACTTCTCTACAAGGTCCTAGGAAAGCATTCATGTCTCTGACCATTACTCTCTAGCTAACAAGACAACTGCTGGGATTTATCTTCTTCAATTAGCCTTTGACTGGGCGTTCTACCAGGTAGTAGAACTCTTCTGCCTTTCAGTCACTCAAAGAGCACATCCCTAAAGACCCCTTTTTTCTAATTAAAAGTATGTCTGTTTCTCTACCCAACTTCATCCCAGAAAATTGGGACCTTACACATGTTTCTACAAGCAATGAGAGATATCTATCCTGAGGAAAATATACAAGAAAATATCTGAAGGATCAGAGACCACTTGAAGATAAACATCAGCTTAGGCAGAAAGTTGAGTTTCCAGAAATCTCTCAGGTATTTCTATCAGGAAAATAATTCTTTCACATTTATGAGCAGGCCCAGCCTCTCTGGCTTTACACATTGCATTTGTTTTAAAGAAAAGAGAGTGTAAGGTCATTATAGATTACTTTATTAAAATATTTGGAACAAATTCAAATGAAGTAATGACAGTTCTTTCCCCTACAACAATCCTCAGAGAAAAAGACTTGGGTCTTGCCAAGAAAGAATAACACACAGATAATTACATGAAAAGCCTTTGCTTTGAAAAGAAACAATTAAATAAAGTGAATAAAAATTTACAGGTTTCATTTTAGGAAATCTTTAGGTAAGGTAAACATTATTTAAACTCAAATGAAGGGAAAACCAGTCTAGGGTCTCTTTACCAGCACATACCTAGAAAAGAAGGTCCTTATTGCCAGGAGTGTCTAACTTGCTGTTCACAGGCAAGGTACAGCCCAGGATGGCTATGAATAAACCCCAACACAAAATTATAAATTTACTTAGAACCTTTTTCTTGCTCATAAGTTTGCATGAGTATTTGTGTATTTAATGTATGACCCAAGACAATTCTTCTTCCAGTGTGACCCAGAGATGCCAAATTGTGCATAGCCCTGCTAGATGTAGAGGCCCAGAGCTCAGAGGTAGAGAAATGGGGGCTTGTGGACTTATTGAAATTGACCTTTCAACTACTGAATGGGCAAGTAATCACAGTTGCTTAGTTCTGAAGGCCTGAATACATATCAGCAGAATTATAATGGCTTCTCGTCCATTAATTTCGTTCTTTCTTTTCAGCCTACTATGAAGTGAGTTACTTTCTACAAGACGGCAATTCTTTTCCAACAAGAGCCTGCCTCTATATCAAGTCTTTGATGCCTTCCACTGTAATTTCCCTAGGATGGTTTCCTATGGGCTCCACTGAAAATCTCCACTTCCAGATATATTGTCATAAGGGCCTTAGATTAAAAGCCATTAAATACCTCTGGGTACCAGCTGAAGATTTGAACTATGTGTTAAGCTCACCAAAAGATGGCGGTTTCCAGCTTAGCAAAGAAATGGATGAAACCTAGCAAACCCAAGTATTGTACATACTACTTCTAAGATTGAAAGGGTTCATGTAAGCACTGTTTTCTTGAGTTTAAGTGGCATAAGATGGAAAACATATCCTTATTGAAAAAAAAACTATCTGGTATGATAAGGTTACTCTGGACTAAATTAGTACTCAGAACTTGAGAACAAATATATACATAAGTTCAATTTTCCACATTCTTCCAGCTGAATGAAAAGAACTACTAATGGTTTCTGTTTATCTGAATGATAGATGTTTGCTAGATCTGACCATGATTACATTAGTGGAGAATGTCAATTTATATACCCCAATAAGAATGATACACTGGAAACATTAACAGATACAGATATCGCCTCAAAACACAAAATATTCCATAGGAATTCTCTATAAGCCATATCTATTGTCATGCTTGGAAAGGAAATTTAGATATGAACATACTCTAAATTAGTTAAGTAGTTACATTGATGACATAAGAGTTTCTTAAAGAAAGAAGTTTGGGACAATGTGGGAGCTAGGGTAAACATTTTTAGTCAACTACGATGGTTCAGTCAAGCCAAAACACCAAGTCTACACCAATCTGGAAAATATATGGAAATAATATGGTCCATGACCATTACAGAATTCTAAAAATTCTACAGAATTCTACCTAATTCTTTACTATTTCTCTTGCATCCAAGTATATAAGAAAAAAGAGAGAACACTTACTCCAGGGGACTTAAATGGGAAGTTATTCATGCATTGCTACTGGGACCCAATCCTGCTAGTGCTCAGAAGTTCTCAGAAGGGTCCACTATATGAAAATTTGAAGCCTGGTGACTTTGGCAGAAGCCTAATCCCAACATCCTGTTTTGAAAACTTGAATTGGAGACTCAGTAATTCCCTGATGCAGTGATCACATGCAGCTCATTGGGAAGAAAACTACTGGAGGTCATTGGATTTTCATATAGACACAATTTAATAGCATCACAAGTGCCCTTTATGTCATAGGTGATGTCATAACTTCATTCCCAAAAGCATGAAGTGGCATAATAAAGCTCTCTAATGAAATGGAAACAGTTCATATAGAAATATGTTATGGAAGAACTTAATGAAGGAAAGATTTTTTAAATCAATAAAATAGAAACAAAGAAAACCAAAACAGGAGACACTTGGTACCTTTAGAGAAAAGAGAGAAAAGCCAAATTATTAATATCATAAATACAAGCAGATGAACACCACACAGATCCCTCATACAGGGAAAGGGGGCAAAAACATGGCAACAAAAGACTTGACTTTAGTGCTGATTGGTGTGTCTCAGTGGGTTGAGTGTCATTCAACAAAATGAAAGTTCACCAATTCTATTCTCAGTCAGAGCACATGCCTGGGATGAGGAAAAGGTCCCAGGTTGGGGATGTATAGGAGGCAACTAATTGATATTGCTCTCTCTCTCCTTCTACTTCCCTTCCTTTTCATCTCTAAAAATAAATAAATAAAGTCTATATTTAAAAAAGAAAATTTGACTTTGGGTAGTGAACACACAAAGGAATATACAGAACATATATGATAGAAATGTACACTTGAAACCTATATAATCTTACTAAACAATGTCACCCCAATAAATTTAATTTTTAAAAAAGGAAACAAAATATGGAAAAATAAAATAAAATTAAGATCCTCAAACTCAATTCATTCTGTAGAAAGGAGACTGGAACCATTTCCCCATTATCTCAAGAACACAACAAACACAATTATAAACTACTGTAGGCTATGGATGAAAATAAAATCTTCCATCTCCCAGCCAAGATGGAGGCATAGGTGGAAATAGTGTACCTCCTCACACAACCAAATTTAAGCACAACGGAAATTTAGAAACAAGAACACAACCAAAACACACAAAAAATTGAAGTGTACGGAACTCCAATAACAAGAAACCATTCATCCAGACCGATAAGAGGGGCAGAGTCAGTGGCTGATGGAGAGGGGTTGCAGCAGGAAACAGGGGTGGCTGCTGGACAAACCAGGCATGCAGGTGGTGGGTCACAGATCCCATGCAAGGGGTGCCAATGGGCAGACCCAGTGAGGGTGCACAGCAGCTGGCTGTCACATTCACACGAAGATAAACCAGGCAAAAAAAGCAGTGAGGCACACTGCACAACCCAGGGCCCCAGTGAAGAAAAATGAAGTCTAAAAGCACCAATTGGAAAAACTTTCAGGTGCTGAGGTGCCAGAAGAGGCTCCCAGCCTCACAGGAGAGTTCATTGGAGAGACCCAGAGGGTCCTAGAACATACACAAGCCCACACCCCCCAGAAACAGCACCAGAAGGGCCAAATTTGCTTGTGGGAAGAAGCACGAAAGACCAAAATCTTAGAGAGAGAATAACAAATGTCATTGCTCCTTCCCTGACCCCACCCCCAGTCACGACCCAGCTACTGGGTTGACCTGCCCTGGTGAACACATAAGCCTATGCCCCTCATATGTAACAAGCATAAACAAACAAAAACATTATGGCTCAAGCAGAAGAACAGTTTGAAGCCCAAGACCCAATACTTCTAAGAAACAAAGAGATAGCCAACCTATCACATGCACAGTACAAAACACTGGTGATCAGGATGCTCACACAACTGGGTGATTTCACTCACATATAGATGCAAAAATGAAGGCTATGCTAAGTGAAATGAAGCAAAATACAGAGGGAACCAATAGTGATGGAAGCAAAACTGGGAATAAAATCAATGGAGTGGACCAGAAGGAAGAAAGAAACAACCAAATAGAAAATAATGAAGAAACGAGAATTCAAAAAAATGAAGAGAGGCTCAGGAACCTCCAGGACATCTTTAAATGTTCCAACATCTGAATAATAGGGGTACTAGAAGGGCCAGAGGAAGAGCAACAAGTGGAAAACTTATTTGAACAATAAATAAATGAGAACTTCCCCAATCTGGCAAAGGAAATAGACTTCCAGGAAGTCCAGGAAGCTCAGAGAGTCCCAAAGAAGTTGGACCCAAGGAGGAACACACCAAGGCACATCATAATTACATTGTCCAACATTAAAATGAAGGGGAAAATTCTAGAAGCAGCAAAAGATAATAGGACAAGTCACCTACAAAGGAGTTCCCATCAGACTGTCAGCTGATTTCTCAAAAGAGATATTACAGGAAAGTGGAGCTGGAAAGAAATATTCCAAGTCATGAAATCCAAAGACCTATATCCAAGGTTGCTCTATCCAGCAAAGCTTTCATTTAAATTGGAAGGACAGAAAAAGTGCTTGTCAGATGAGATCAAATTCAGGCAGTTCATCATCACCAAGCCCTTATTAGATGAAATGTTAAAGGAACTTATCTAAGAAAAAGAAGATAAGAATATGAACAGTGAAAGGAGAGAAAACTCACAGTTATTAACAACCACACCTAAAACTAAGCAGACAACTAGAACAGGAACAGAACCACAGAAATGGAGATCACATAGAGGGTTAGCAACAGGGGAGTGGAGTGAGAAGAAGGGTGAAGGTACTAAGAATAAATAGCATAGACGGTAGGGAGAAAATAGACAGGGGAGGGCAAGGACAATGTGGGAAATGTAGAAGCTAAAAAAGTTGTGCCACATGCACATGGACTAAAGGGGGGATGAGGGAGAGGAAGTGTGCAGCATGGAGGGGAATGAAGGGGGGAAATGGGACAACTGTAATGGCATAATCAATAAAATATATTTTGGAAAAGAAAAAATTTTCCATATGAAGTTAAAAATAAAACTTAAATAGAAATAAAATTAAAAGAATAATCAATTGTACTTATGAAAAATGTTAACTCAGTGAATTGGATAACTTAGATGAAATGGATCAAGTATGAGGAAAACACAACCAGCTGAAATAACTCACAGTAATTGATAGGCTAATGAATCTTCTATCTCCTAAGAAATAAACCATCCTTTTTTTGTAGACATGATTGTGTCATAGGAAACACTAAGGAACGTTTAGAGATTACTAGAAATGGTAAACGAATATTCAATTTCACTTTTGTATATTAACATCCACAACAACTGAAAATAACAACCATTTTGGAGATGGCAGCCATTGGCCGGCTTGTAAAGACCTCTGAGACAAGGCTGCCTCAGCGGTCTGGGCCCAGGGGCTTCTGCCTGAGCCCCAGGACAGGGGCGTCTGCCACAGAGGACTCATGGGGAGCCCAGCACCTGTGAGTGAAGACAAAAGCAGCAGCAGCAGGGCTGGCTGCCCGCCAGTAACACCTCGGAGCCGCCGCTGCTGCCTCCTTAGGGGTGTAGAGGCTTCCGTCCGTGGCCAGTGCATGGAGGACTCATAGGGAGCCCAGCACCCAGAGGAGCATTGGGCCAGCTGCGGGGTCCTTGAAAGAGCTGGCTCCCTCCCTCACCATCTAGGTGGGGCTGGGTGGCAGAGACCTGTTTGCCTAGGTGTGCAGAAAGGGTGGCAAGGACAGAGGGCCCTGTTCAGTTGCAATCTCTGTGGTCGCCAGCCCACCAGCCTGCCAGCCCAGGAAATTTGAGAGGAGCATTGTCCTAACCAGTCAGGTTGGGGATTGGGCTGGGCTGAGAGGTACACTTTCTGCAGAAGTTTTTACTGGAAAGTGGACTGAGGTGTTCTCCTGTGAAGGCAGCTTGACTTGCTTCTCAACCAGCCACAGGACTGGGAAGGACCAGTACCACATCCATTCGGACCCAGGCAGCCCGTCGGGTGGGCGGGCGCCCGCACCCGAGTCTGGTACCCTGGCTGGCGAGAGGGTGTGTGCCTGGGCCTACAACCCAGCCCACAGAGGGGTCGTACCAAAACCAGAAAAACAGGATTGGACAGTTTGAAACCAACAAGGAAGGAGGTTTTTTGGGTGTGTGTGTGTGTTTAACTTTTTAAAAACTTTTTTAAACTTTTTTTTCAGTAATTGTATATTTTTTTTAAATTTTATTGTTGCTGTATCTTTCAGTACTCTGTTCCTCTCCTTTCTTTTTTCCTGTTTTAGTCCTTCTTCCTTTCACTCCAAACTTCTTGCTTTTTCCTCACTTCTCTTGCCCTGTGGGGCACTCATACGTGTTCCTTACTAGTACCTTCCTCTTCTTTCCACCTTTATCCCCTTCCAAACTGTCCTCTGGTCACCTTTCTTTTCCTTCAGTCTGTTCCATGTTTTCATGCCTCTGGTTCTATTTTGCTTGTTAGTGTATTTTGTTCACTGGATTCCTCTTATAGGTGAGATCCTATAGTAGTTGTCTTTCACTCCTTGGCTTCTTTCACTTAGCATTATGTTCTCTAGTTTCCTCCAGGCTGTCAGGAAGGGTAGGAGTTCCTTCTTTTCTTTTGGGTGAAAACTAAACAACAATAAGAAAAGGCAGTTCTCTTTTTAGGTTTTAAGGACATTCCATACTGTTTTCCAGAGAGGTTACACCTGTCTACATTCCCACCAATAGTGGACTAGGGTTCCTTTTGTCCACAACCTCCCCAGCACTTGTTTGTTGATTTATTAATGATGTCCATTGTGACAGGTGTGAGGTGATATGTTATTGTGGTTTTAATTTGCACTTCTGATGGCTAGTGATGTTGAGCATCTTTTTGTATGTCTATGTTCATAGCAGTGCTATTTGTGAGGGTGTGGCTAAGTCACATTGTAGAACAACAAGTGGAATGAAAGATTGTATTTGTTTTGTGGAAATACAGTTGTTCACATGTCGAGAACAGCATGCTCTCAGTTTTATTCTGATTGAGTTGAATGTATAGATTATTTTGAAGTGAATAACATCTTAACAATTCTGAATTTTATAATTCCTGAACATGATGTATCCAATTATTTAGGTGTTTAAAAACTTAATTCTGAGAAGATCTGTAAGTTTAGTCTAGGGATCTTGCTCATCTTTTCCTAAGTATTTATATTTTCAGATGCTATTGTAAAAGGTGCTTAAAGGTTTGTTATTTTCAGTTGTTGTTATGCTAATATATAAAAGTGCAATTGAATAAATTTTTGACCTTGAATTTTACAAACTTGCTAAATTCGCTTACCATTTCTAGTAATCTCTGAAAGTTCCTTAGTGTTTCCTAAGACACAATCATGTCTACAGAAAAGGATGGTTCATTTCTTAGGAGATAGGGGATTAATTAGCTTATCAATTACTGTGAGTTATTTCAGCTGGTTGTGTTTTCCTCATACTTGATCCATTTCATCTAAGTTATCCAATTCACTGAGTTAACATTTTTCATAAGTACAATTGATTATTCTTTTAATTTTATTTCTATTTAAGTTTTATTTTTAACTTCATATGGAAAATTTTTTCTTTTCCAAAATATATTTTTTTGATTATGCCATTACAGTTGTCCCATTTCCCCCCTTCATTCCCCTCCATGCTGCACACTTCCTCTCCCTCATCCCCCCTTTAGTCCATGTGCATGTGGCACAACCTTCTTAGCTTGTACATTTCCCACACTATTCTCGCACTCCCCCCATCAATTTTCTCCCTACCATCTATGCTATTTACTCTTAGTACCTTCTCTCCCATTCTCCTTCTCCCACTCTCCTGTTGCTAATCCTCCATGTGATCTCCATTTCTGTGGTTCTGTTCCTGTTCTAGTTGTCTGCTTAGTTTTAGGTGTGGTTGTTAGTAACTGTGAGTTTTCTCTCCTTTTACTCTTCATATTTTTTATCTTCTTTTTCTTAGATAAGTTCCTTTAACATTTCATCTAATAAGGACTTAGTGATGATGAACTCTTTGAAGTTGACCTTATCTTAGAAGCACTTTATGTGCCCTTCCATTCTAAATGAGAGCTTTGCTGGATAGAGCAACCTTGGATATAGGTCTTTGGATTTCATGACTTGGAATATTTCTTTCCAGCTCCACTTTCCTGTAATATCTCTTTTGAGAAATCAGCTGACAGTCTGATGGGAACTCCTTTGTAGGTGACTTGTCCTATTATCTTTTGCTGCTTCTAGAATTTTCCCCTTCATTTTAATGTTGGACAATGTAATTATGATGTGCCTTGGTGTGTTCCTCCTTGGGTCCAACTTCTTTGGGACTCTCTGAGCTTCCTGGACTTCCTGGAAGTCTATTTCCTTTGCCAGATTGGGGAAGTTCTCATTTATTTATTGTTCAAATAAGTTTTCCACTTGTTGCTCTTCCTCTGGCCCTTCTAGTACCCCTATTATTCAGATGTTGGAACATTTAAAGATGTCCTGGAGGTTCCTGAGCCTCTCTTCATTTTTTTGAATTCTCGTTTCTTCATTATTTTCTATTTGGTTGTTTCTTTCTTCCTTCTGGTCCACTCCATTGATTTTATTCCCAGTTTTGCTTCCATCACTATTGGTTCCCTCTGTATTTTGCTTCATTTCACTTAGCATAGCCTTCATTTTTGCATCTATATGTGAGTGAAATCACCCAGTTGTGTGAGCATCCTGATCACCAGTGTTTTGTACTGTGCATGTGATAGGTTGGCTATCTCTTTGTTTCTTAGAAGTATTGGGTCTTGGGCTTCAAACTGTTCTTCTGCTTGAGCCATAATGTTTTTGTTTGTTTATGCTTGTTACATATGAGGGGCATAGGCTTATGTGTTCACCAGGGCAGGTCAACCCAGTAGCTGGGTCGTGACTGGGGGTGGGGTCAGGGAAGGAGCAATGACATTTGTTATTCTCTCTCTAAGATTTTGGTCTTTCGTGCTTCTTCCCACAAGCAAATTTGGCCCTTCTGGTGCTGTTTCTGGGGGGTGTGGGCTTGTGTATGTTCTAGGACCCTCTGGGTCTCTCCAATGAACTCTCCTGTGAGGCTGGGAGCCTCTTCTGGCACCTCAGCACCTGAAAGTTTTTCCAATTGGTGCTTTTAGACTTCATTTTTCTTCACTGGGGCCCTGGGTTGTGCAGTGTGCCTCACTGCTTTTTTTGCCTGGTTTATCTTCGTGTGAATGTGACAGCCAGCTGCTGTGCACCCTCACTGGGTCTGCCCATTGGCACCCCTTGCATGGGATCTGTGACCCACCACCTGCATGCCTGGTTTGTCCAGCAGCCACCCCTGTTTCCTGCTGCAACCCCTCTCCATCAGCCACTGACTCTGCCCCTCTTATCCGTCTGGGTTTATGGTTTCTTGTTGTTGGAGTTTGGTACAGTTCAATTTTTTGTGTGTTTTGGTTGTGTTCTTGTTTCTAAATTTCCGTTGTGCTTAAATTTGGTTGTATGAGGAGGTACACTATTTCCACCTATGCCTCCATCTTGGCTGGGAGATGGAAGATTTTATTTTCATTCATAGCCTACAGTAGTTTATAATTGTGTTTTTTGTATTCTTGAAATAATGGGGGAAATGGTTCCAGTCTGCCTTACACAGAATGAATTGAGTTTGAGGATCTTAATTTTATTTTATTTTTCCACATTTTGTTTCCTTTTTTAAAAATTAAATTTATTGGGGTGACATTGTTTAATAAGATTATATAGGTTTCAAGTGTACATTTCTATCATATATGTTCTGTATATTCCTTTGTGTGTTCACTACCCAAAGTCAAATCTTCTTTTTTAAATATAGATTTTATTTATTTATTTTTAGAGATGAAAGGGAAGGGAGATAGAAGGAGAGAGAGAGCAATATCGATTAGTTGCCTCCCATACCTCTCCAACCTGGGACCTTTTCCTCATTCCAGGCATGTGCTCTGACTGAGAATAGAATTGGTGAACTTTCATTTTGTTGAATGACACTCAACCCACTGAGACACACCAATCAGCACTAAAGTCAAGTCTTTTGTTGCCATGTCTTTGGCCCCCTTTCCCTGTATGAGGGATCTGTGTGGTGTTCATCTGCTTGTATTTATGATATTAATAATTTGGCTTTTCTCTAAAGGTACCAAGTGTCTCCTGTTTTGGTTTTCTTTGTTTCTATTTTATTGATTTAAAAAATCTTTCCTTCATTAAGTTCTTCCATAACATATTTCTATATGAACTGTTTCCATTTCATTAGAGAGCTTTATTATGCCACTTCATGCTTTTGGGAATGAAGTTATGACATCACCTATGACATAAAGGGCACTTGTGATGCTATTAAATTGTGTCTATATGAAAATCCAATGACCTCCAGTAGTTTTCTTCCCAATGAGCTGCATGTGATCACTGCATCAGGGAATTACTGAGTCTCCAATTCAAGTTTTCAAAACAGGATGTTGGGATTAGGCTTCTGCCAAAGTCACCAGGCTTCAAATTTTCATATAGTAGACCCTTCTGAGAACTTCTGAGCACTAGCAGTATGGGGTCCCAATGGCAATGCATGAATAACTTCCCATTTAAGTCCCCCAGAGTAAGTGCTCTCTCATTTTTGTTATATACTTGGATGAGAGAGAGATAGTAAAGAAGTAGGTAGAATTTTTAGAATTCTGTAATGGTCATGGACCATATTATTCCCATATATTTCCCAGATTGGTGTAGGCTTTGTATTTTGGCTGGATTGAACCAGTGTAGTTGACTAAAAATGTTCACGCTAGCTACCACATTGTCCCAAACTTCTTTCTTTAAGAAACTCTTATGATGTTATCAATGTAATAGCTTGACTCATTTAGAGTATGTTCATATCTAAATTTTCTTTCCAAACATGACAATAGATATGGCTTATAGAGAATTCCTATGGATTATTGCGTGTTTTGAGGCAATATCTGTATCTGTTAATGTTTCCAGTGTATCATTCTTATTGGGGTATATAAATTGACATTCTCCACTAATGTAATCATGGTCAGATCTAGCAAACATCTATCATTCAGATAAACAGAAACCATTAGTACTTCTTTTCATTTAGCTGGAAGAATGTGGAGAATTGAATTTATGCATATATTTGTTCTCAAGTTCTGAGTACTAATTTAGTCCAGAGTAACCTTATCATACCAGATAGTTTTTTTAAATTAAGTATATGTTTCCCATCTTTTGCCACTTAAACTCAAGAAAACAGTGCTTACATGTACCCTTTCAATCTTAGAAATAGTATGTACAATACTTGGGGTTGCTAGGTTTAATCCATTTCTTTGCTAAGCTGGAAACCGCCATCTTTTGGTGAGCTTAGCCCATATTTAAAATCTTCAGCTGGTACCCAGAGGTATTTATTGCCTTTTAGTCTAAGGCCCTTATAACGATATTTGTGGATGTGGAGATGCTCAGTGGAGCCCATAGGAAACCATCCTAGGGAAATTACAGTGGAAGGCATCAAAGACTTGATATAGAGGCAGGCACTTGTTGGAAAAGAATTCCTGTCTTGTAGAAAGTAACTCATTTGATAGTAGGCTGAAAATAAAGAACCGAATTAGTGGGCTAGGAACCATTATGATTCTGCTGAGATGTATTCAGGCCTTCAGAACTAAACAACTGTGATTACTTGTCCATTCAGTAGTTGAAAGGTCAATTTCAATAAGTCCCATGCCCCCATTTCTCTTCCTCTGAGCTCTGGACCTCTATATCTAGCAGGGCCATGCACAATTTGGCATCTCTGGGTCACACTGGAAGAAGAATTGTCTTAGGTCATACATTAAATACACAAATACTCATGCAAACTTATGAGCAAAAAAAGGTTCTAAGTAAATTTATAATTTTGTGTTGATCTATATTCATAGCCATCCTGGGCTGCACCTTGCCCGGGAACAGCAGTAACACTCCTGGCAATAAGGACCTTCTTTTCTAGGTATGTGCTGGTAAAGAGACCCAACACTGGTTTTCCTTTCATTAGGGCTTAAATAATGTTTGCCTTACCTGACGATTTCCTAAAATGAAACCTGTAAATTTTTATTCACTTTATTTAATTGTTTCTTTTCAAAGCAAAGGCTTTCCATGTAATTATCTCTGTGTTTTTCTTTCTTGGCAAGACCCAAGTCTTTTTCTCTGGGGATTGTTGTAGGGGAAAGAACTGTCATTACTTCATTTGAATTTGTTCCAAATATTTTAATAAAGTAATCTATAATGACGTTACACTCTCTTTTCTTTAAAACAAATGCAATGTGTTAAGCCAGAGAGGCTGGGTCTGCCGATAAATGTTGAAGAATTATTTTCCTGATAGAAATACCTGGGAGATTTCTGGAAACTCAACTTTCTGCCTAAGCTGAAGTTTATCTTCAAATGGTCTCTGATCCTTCAGATATTTTCTTTGTATATTTTCCTCAGGATAGATATCTCTCATTACTTGTAGAAACCTGTGTAAGGTCCCAATTTTCTGGGATGAAGTTGGGTAGAGAAACAGACATACTTTTAATTAGAAAAAAGGGGTCTTTAGAGATATGCTCTTTGAGTGACTGAAAGGCAGAAGAGTTCTACTACCTGGTAGAATGCCCAGTCACTGGCTATTTGAAGAAGATAAATCCCAGTAGTTGTCTTGTTAGCTAGAGAGTAATGGTCAGAGACAGGAATGCTTTCCTAGGTCCTCATGGGGAAGTAGTTTTTGTTTACCTCACCACAACTGGCTGAGGAGAAGTACATTGAAGTAACTACTTTCAGTGTTGTAAAATTTCTGGGGTTTTTGTATTGGCAAATAATAGATTTGGCCAAGTTAATTTCCATAAATACATCCAGTTTTTACATAGCCATGAGAACACAGCATCATTGTTTTTCTCTGAAGCAATTTTCCCAACAGGTGAGAGTGTTCAAGTATTTTACAAGTATGTATTTCTGTTTTATTTAAGTGTCTTTATATGCTAGGTATCTGTGTTGGATGCTGCAACCACTGTGTGAAAGACTGAGGTGATGGGGACTCTGTGTGGAAACATGGGAAGGGCAGCTGCATGAAACTATTTCCACATTTACTGATCACTATCCATTACTCAGTGTTTTGTGGTCACACATAGATACATGAGGTACCCACAGTCACTGCCAATGAAAGAAGCTCTGAGTTTAAAGACTAAGGAACTGACCTGAGGTGAGTTCTTAGAAGAACCAAAATTTATACAAGATATTTAAATGTTGTTAATGTCCAAAATATATGTATTTTTATTGGAAAAAATCTGAATTAATTAAATCAAGGTAGCAGAATAAGGAAATCAATCAGAATATAGAAAATGTGTTTGGTGAATAGCATTATAGTCTGATAGATATTTTTTGTTTGTTTTGTTAAATAATGAAGAGAAACTTTCAAAACATTCCAGATAAACTAATGGGTTCATGGTCTTGGTTCATGGGGTATTATATTTTACAGGGTAAATTAACATTTCTAATTATTCTAAGACCTTTGAGTCAGAGAATTTATGATACATGATCTATATATTGCATTGTGTGTTCACCACCCAAAGTCAGATCTTTTTCTATCACCATATATATGACCCCCTTTACCCTTTACTACCCTCTCCTTTTCCTCTGGGTTAACCAGCATACTGTTGTCTGTGTCTATGAGTTTTTGTTTGTTTTTCTTCTTGGTTAATATGTTGCTTTCAGCTTTCTTTACCAGATATTAGTGATATCATATGGTCTTTGACTTTTCCTGTCTGACTTATTTCACTTAGTAGAATCTCATGGTCCATCCACATTTTTGTAATGCTGGGGCTTCATCTTTTCTCATGGTGGGGTAGTATTGTGTGCATGTACCTCATCTCTTTTATCCAGTCACCTACTGCGGGACACTTTGGTTGTTTTCATGTCTTTTCACTATGCATAAGGCTAAAATGAATACAGGGATGCATATATCTTATGTCATTCCCCAAACTCAGTATAAAATTAATGAGAGAATGAAAAATTGTAGCATAGCAAATGTGTTAAAGTAGTAAGAAATTAACTGCTATTTTAGTTTAGAAGCTGGATGTAAGATTTTTTATTTTGAAATTTTAAAATTATACTTTACATTCAATATTTTGTTCTACTTTCAGGGCTACAGCATAGTGGCCACAGAATCATATACTCCACAGTGTGTTCCCCTTGATACTTAAAGGACAACCCTGCCCCTTGCATAGTTATTACAATATTACCGACCACATTTTCCATGTGAGATTTTGTTTCTGATATGGAAGCTCAATATCTGTGAACATTTTCAAAACCTAAATTTGTAGACACAGAAAAGAGTTGGTGGTACCCAGAGGAAATGTAGGTTTTAGTAATGAAGGGTTGAGGGGTCAAATCTGTGGTGATGGAAGATGATTTGACTTTGGGTACTGGGCACACAATACAGTATACAAATCATGTATCATAGAAATGTACACTTGAAAGCTATATGAGCTTTCTAACTTATACCATCTCAATAAATTTAATGAAAAATCAGTATATGCATAATCAGCAATGCAAATTAGTACATTTTTGAAAGAAATCTGTGTTCAGAGAACTGCCTTGTTTATTATTACTTATAGAGTCATAAAACTGTAATTTTAAAGTATTCTAGAGAATATTTTTGTTACTATGGAATTTTAACTTCTCTTTTTAGAAAGGGGGCTCTTAAGATAACATGTTAAATTTTTTTTTAAATAGAGAAGTGTTAACTTAGCAGTTTAAGTTAAAAGTCTAATAATACTACCTGTCAGGTTTTATAATATTGGATCTTTGATGACTTAAACAACAGAGAATAGAGTATATAACCAGTTTCTCATCTAAATAATTTAACTGGCTAGTAGGAGATTTATTCTGGAGAAATCCAACATTGCTGATTAGTAAGAGTAAGGGCACTAGATAGATCCTGCATAAAGTAAGGAGGGAGAAAAAAAGAATTTGATGTAGACCACCTTATATCCTCATGTTCTTTAATAGGTGAGCCTTTATCAGCCTACAGCTTCAAGAATGGTACAGCTTCTGAATACACTGGAAGCAGCAATGTGAATGAGGTAGGGAGAGTGGTGCTCACAGCTGGCTTGTAAGGAAAGATCTACCTTTCAGCATACCCTCCCTCCCCGTGCCAAATCTATGGGATGGAATCAGTTTGTCTGTCTTTGAACATAAGTGATTTCGTAATTTTTCACTGCGAGAAATACAAAAAAAATTTAGGTCTGTGTTTATAGTTGTACAGGTCTTCTCTCTTGTTTAACTTTATCCTTTATCATCAGATGTAGAGGAATCTGAGGAATCAATTTTTTAAATAATTTTTTTTGCTTTTGTCTATTAAGCTGCATTGTGTCTTTATTTCTTATAGCATTTTAAGGTGCCTCCTGAGTAAACCCTGGAAGATCCCTGGGGATCAGGCTTCTAACACTTTCTCAAGAAAGAAAATTTTTCTGAAGAAGAATTTAAAAAAGAGTATTTATCTCACTTAATATTCACATTAATATTCTAATCACTTCTAGATATTTACCTCTTCAATATAATTTCACCTTCCTGATTTGATCGTTTTGTTTCTGTCACTGTATGCTATTCAGTTCTTCCTATGATGTATGTGTCCCACTTTTTCCATGTCATTCACCTTGCTTCTAGTCTAAATACATTGCATCACAGGTGAATACTACAACTCATGTGTAATCCAAGAGATAAATCCTGAGACATGCAATTTTATCCTATGCCTAAATAGGGCTTCATAGAGTATAATACTCTTTTTATCCTTGGCCTATGTCTATAGTTCTCACCACATTGACAAAGACTCCAATGATTCCTTGTGTTACAATGTTGATAGTAAAGCATTCAAGAACATTAATGATAGTTATCATTTATTCAACCTTTACTGGATGGCAGCCAATATTCTAGGTATTTACTAGTAATAAAACAACGGAAGAGGCAGGCTCTATTGTTATCCCCATTGTAAAAAAGATGAAAATGAGGCACAGAAAGGTTTATTAGGTTGCTCAAGGTCACATAGTAGTAAGTGGCAAGGCTAGGATTTCAACACAAGGCAATGTGTCTCCAGAGTCCATGTGATTTTTCACTGTGCTTCACTCTCTCTGAAAGGCTGTTTTGGGTATTAAATAAGTATAAGCTGAATAGGGTAAATCATAATCAGTATTTGGTTTCTGTAATGATAAAATGCCACTTACCACTGGGTAGCCTTTTTTAATGAACAGTTATAGGCTAGGACATTTCTATTTTGTTATAAAAATATGAAAATGTCAGTAGAATAGAATGTAAGATGGGGTTGCACAAAGAGTCCAATGGAGGATAAGACTGGACAAGGTTTTTGAGATTATCTAGTTCCAGTCCTTTATCTTCCAAAAAGCAACCTGAGACAGAGATGTAATTGCATTTAGAAATGACTCAACCCCATGCCTTTTTTACACTGGTGTTGGGCCCTTCCCTTGAGTATGCTGAGTTTTGGAACCTGGGCAACAATGCTCCATTTCTGAGCACCCTCTGTACCTTGAAGAATTATAAATACAACCATGTCTCGTTGTCCTCTACCTCTGTTTTCAGTGCCTGTGTTCTTCTTCTTCAATACCTGGGTCTCCCCAAGAATTTTGAAAAAAATAATACCTGCTGGTAATGTAAGAGTTCATGATAGTCAGCAGTCAGTGAATTTGAAAAATATTTCAAATCTAAATAGTGTTTCTGTGTTAAGGGTTGTAGAATAGTCAAAATACATGGAGAGAATTACAACTTGTTAAAAAGCTGATAATACTAAAAAAAAAGAAGCAGAAAAGTTTCTGAAAGTCACAGAGTCTAACTTAGTAATTGCATTAGGGAACAATGTGCTAATTATGTCTTGTTTGGATAAAGTCCTGTCTGTGGAAACTTATTGAGAATCCATACAGACTGAATATCCTTGAGACATAAAGGTCTGAATACTTAATAGCAACTTATCGTAGTATTGAGTTAGTGCAAAGGGGGCATTATTTTTTGTGCTTCATTAATTATAGTGTAAAGGTTCTCACCATGAATATTACCAACTCAGAGCCCTGACATCATGCCATTTTATCCAGAGGGTTTTTGTTTTGGAACCACCAGAGAGTAAGTCACTGCTGACTTGAGTGTCCAGGACTGAGAGTTTAAATAAGGCTCTATTAAAGATATGACTGGCTGTGGGGCTTTTGATACTTTCTCTTTTGACAATCCACTATGATTTAGGGGGTAAACCTCTTCTTTGTAACCAAAACAAAATCATCTCAGGAGGAACAGAATGTCAAGGGAAGGTACAATAGGCTATTAGGAAGAAGAAGTCATAGATATTCAGCAAAACTTTATTAAGTGTAAACCCCTGTAGAAGATAAAATAATGAATAGGTACACCAAAATATAATGGATGTATTCATAGTTTGTTCACCCTTTTATTACAGTTCCCATCTCCTGACCTCTCCTCCTATTCTGGAAACAGGCTTTTGAGAAGACTAAATGGGACATAGTAACAATGTGACAGAATTTATCCTCCTGGGCCTCACTCAGGATCCTGGGGGCCAAAAAGCATTATTTGTCATATTTTTACTCACTTACCTTGTGACCATGGTGGGCAACCTGCTCATTGTGGTGACTGTTCTTGCCAGCCCCTCTCTGGGCTCCCCCATGTACCTCTTCCTTGTTTATCTGTCACTCATGGATGCAGCATATTCCACTGACATTTCACCCAAATTGATCATAGACTTACTCTCTGGTCAAAAGACAATTTCCTTCTCAGCTTGCATGGGACAGCTCTTTCTGGGACACCTTTTTGGAGGTGCTGAGATCTTCCTTCTGGTGGCCATGGCCTATGATCGCTATGTGGCCATCTGTAAACCACTGCACTACATAACCATCATGAATAGACAGGTTTGCATCCTGCTGTTGGTGGTGTCCTGGGCTGGAGGTTTTGTTCATTCTCTGGTTCAATTTCTCTTTGTGTACAACCTCCCCTTTTGTGGCCCCAATATCATTGACAACTTCATATGTGATTTGCACCCAGTCTTAGAACTTGCCTGCAGTGACACCTATGTCTTAGGCCTCACTATGGCTGCCAATGGTGGAGCAATCTGTACAGTCATCTTTATTTGTTTACTAATATCCTATGGAGTCATCCTAAGTTCCCTTAAAACTCACAGTCAGGAAGGCAGGCGCAAAGCCCTGTCTACTTGTAGTTCCCACATCATGGTGGTTGTTCTCTTTTTTGTTCCCTGCATTTTTATGAATGTTAGACCTGTTTCCCACTTATCTGTTGATAAATTCATAAGTGTGGCTTATACTGTTGTCACTCCCATGTTGAATCCTCTAATATACACTTTGAGAAATTCAGAAATGACAAATGCTATGAAGAAACTGTGGTGTAGGAAGTTAGGCATAGATAGACTGAGAATGTGTCATTCATATTGAATGCACCTGTTAGTAATTCTGAAACAAGAAACAAGTAGTTCATTCTAACAATGGATGAGATAGTCAACACAATGAGTTTTCTTGGGATGCTTTTCTTTATTCATAGAAGGTATCAAAAAGTAGAACAATTTGTCCTGTGTTGTTAAAATCAATCTAACACAGAAATTCTGAAGGGTGAGTAAAAAGGCAGAGATATTTTTTCCTATTATTAACAAATTAAACTAAGTTCACCTTGTAACTTTTTTTATTGTTCAGTTAGAGTTGTCCTGATTTTATTTCTGTTGCTCTCACCTACCCCACCCCACCAACCCCCACCTCATGGTCAATGTATCCCACACTGTGCATGCCCATGAATCCATTATTCATGTTTCTTGGCTTGCCTCTTCCCCTTTTCTCTACTCCCCCTACCTCCTCCCCTCTGATCATTGTCAGTTTGTTCTCTATAATTTATGTTGAAATGTGCTTAAGAAGAATTTATTTTTCCCTTAGAAAGGGAAAAGCAAGCTACCTTGAAAATTTTGGTTTTACCCCAAATAATGAGAAATCAATTTGAGTAATGTTTAGAATGAATCTCTAATGTGAAAAGAGTGGTGTGTATGTATGTATGTATGTATGTATGTATGTGTTGATTGATTGTTGTTCAAGTACAGTTGTCTCCATTTTCATTCCACCATGCTTCTCTGCCCCAGCCGTCTCCACCTGGTAAACTTACCCTCGTTGACTTTGTCCATGTGTCCTTCATACATGGTCCTTGATGGCCCTTCCCCTGTTTTCCCCCAGCATCCCTCTCCCCATCCCCTCTGGTTACTGTCAGTTTGTACTTCATTTCAAAACTTTTATGTTTGTTATTGTATGCATACAACAGGTTTTAGAAACTGCCTTAAGCATTTTGTCTTCCAGATTATTTCTGTTCCTCATTGTGACACGTGTGCATTTGAAGTTCAGGATGTCTAGATGGAAGATGATACCATATTTCGCTAAATGCACAATCATGGAGCAGTTCTGTTAGATGTGATGTTGGATTCATTCACAGGTTGGGATGAATCCGAATGAGATAGTTGACAAAAAACAAAACAGATGCTAGTTCTTGATTAGAGTATAGAATACCTTACTAATCCAAGCTGTAAACATCTTTTCATGCTTGTCCTCACTAGTTATTATGTGCCTTTTTGCCATTCTTCCAAGTGTAGATGACCTTATTTTGACTTTATGACACTGAAGTTTGAGTAAAGAAATGTGTTATTTTACACAGCAATGTGTTCCCTAAAAGTTGCCTTCATCTTCAATACTTTAAATTGTAGACTTAATAATGATTTGCTTTTATATAAACAAAATTTTGTTTTTCAATATTATCTTTAAAAAGTTTTATTTCCGCAGTGTGTAGCCTCTCCAGAATATCACAAAGTAGGAAGAACATGGAATTGCTTCCACTGTATTTTAGAAACATCATCTATGTTTTGCAAGAGTTTCTTTTTTTTCTAACT
Source organism: Sturnira hondurensis (assembly GCF_014824575.4). Classification (NCBI taxonomy): domain Eukaryota; kingdom Metazoa; phylum Chordata; class Mammalia; order Chiroptera; family Phyllostomidae; genus Sturnira; species Sturnira hondurensis. The sequence continues at coordinate 175,468 of NW_028080152.1, read as the reverse complement.
AAAAAACATTGAAACCTTACTTAAAAATTTTATTATGAATTTTTTCATGTATACCAATAATATATGCAATTTATACCCATAATATGATCAATATTGAAATTACTTGGGAATACCATTCCCCTCCTTCTTTCCAGATGTAATCCTAATGTTCAATTTTATATTTATCATAGTTAAAAATAGTTTAACTGCATATGTATATATCCTTAATTTATAGAGTGTACAGTTTCATATTCTTTACCTTTATTAAAATTATGCTACATAGTACTATGTTTTCTGAGTCTTTTATCCACAATGTTGACTTCCTCAGATTTAATCTTCTTGTTGCTCCTCTCTGTAGTCCCACCAGTTCTGTGCTCTGTATTATTCCATGTCTAAATATACCACGTGTTCTGAACCCATTCAGCCAGTGTCCTACTGTATGCTGCTATGGACATCCTGAAAGAAATTGCTTTGTGTTGGGCAGGCTGTTTGCATGCTCAGTTTTATGGATGGTTATAGTTTTCTCCTAAAGATGTTTTATCAGTTACACCCCTGCTTGAATCTATACATGTGTGTTTGTGTGTGTGCATGTGTGTAAGGGATTTAAATCTACTTGACCAAGGGCTTTCTGCTGTGATAAAACCAAAATTTTCAACACATTTTTCAAAGATGCAACCTACTTTCCTAATCTGATGTCATATTTACAATGTATTTTAAAGAGCTGTGTACCCATTCCTAGACTCTCTTTTATTTTAATTGGTTCATTATTCTTAGGAAAATACTACATTATTTTAGGTCTTGTAAGTAGCTTTTGATATCTGTTAAGAGGTCTATTACACAATAGTCTTATTTAAAACAATGTTTTCGGTTTCCAGCAACTATTTTCCACATAATTATTAGAATGATTTCAGAGGTCTTAGAAACCTACCAGCATTTTGACACACAGTATATTAAATGTCTAATTAACGTGGAAAGGAATTGATATATTGATCACATTGAATCATTCTTTCTAGAAACATGAAAAATCTGAGTACTTATTTAGGTATTTAAGATTCAGTTAGGATTCACCTTTTGGGATATTGCTGAGCAGTAATGATATGAATGACTTTTGTTTCTAATATCTTTCTAATATTTTATATCCTGTTTCTCATTTTATATTACTTAGCAGAATAATAAATGATACAATAACTGTGAGCAGAGGAAAAGTGAACTTAGCTTTAATATGGATGCCTCTGATATTTCTCTATAAAAATGTGTTTATTAAAAATTATCATTTCAATTGTCTTCCAAGAAAATATATCACTCTCCAAAAAAGAAAAAACAACACGAAACTGTTTAAAAAGAGTTTACCAATTTAAAGACCAGATGGGAGAAGGTATGGGATTATAGGGGAAAAGGTGAAGGGTTAGCAGGAACAATTACGAATGACATGTGGACAATAACAAGGGTGGGGTAGAGCAAGGGAGAGAGGTGAGGAAGCATTGGGTAGTGGAGACAGGTGAGGACAAAAGGCAGAAAATGGTACCTGAATAGCAACAAAAAATGTTAAAAGCAAAGAAACTTTAAAAATGGTGAAGTACTCAGGACTAGCAATGGTGGGACATCATCACTACCTCAGTTATGAAGAAGAAAAAGTAATAGATTTCTTTCTGAACCTGGGAATAACTATAACAGAAAAAGGAGGTTCATTTGACAGCAGCTGTGCCTTGAGTAGAGAGACAGCCATTTCCAAACTGGCCCATGAAGGAAACTAGCACATGAATTAATACCTTGATGTCTCTTCACTCTCTGATATCCCGTTATTTCCTTTCATTGGCCGAACTTACCCAACAGCTAAAGGGTGAGTTAGCTTGGTCGGTGACCACTTTAGCAGTCAGTTTCTTATGGACCAGAATAAGGTGGAAAATATTAGAGTTGGTTGTACAGGAGCAAATGTAGCACATCTGTAACACCCAACCCTTTTTGCTTCTACTATTCATTTACAACTTTGGATGGAAGGGAAAACTCTCTCCTCAACACAGAAAACATAAAATATCCCTTTAATTTTCATATCATCAATTGATTTCAGCTCAGACATACTCCGATTTCCAACCTAATTGAAATATGAACCACCAATACCCTTTATATAAATTAGTGGAGGGGGGAAAGAGAGAGATAAAGAAATAATTACATAAAACAAAACATCCACTTCAGTCTAAGCTTCCACAGATTGTCATGTGATCAAAGTTAGCAATTGTAGCTTCTCGAACAGAAATTTTATATTCCTTTCACTTTCTGCCAATTTCTTGGATAGACAGAGAATAATATCCAGTCAGACCATTGAAACCTTAGTTACCATTGCAGTCAAATCTATAATGGTTTTGTTTTGGAGTTTTCTCCCTGTTTCTCATTGCTGTCTACTGGGCACGGGAGTAGAAGAAGATATTGTATTTCACGTGTTCATTTGTGTGTAGCAAACCAATTTTCTTTCATCAATTAGGACCAAGCTCTCAACTCAGTCCAGGGAACTTCTTGTTTCATCAGCCTTGGGAGCCCAACATAACCATGGACATTTTCCATTGAAAACATATTGGAACAATGACTGTGTTCATTTGTACAAGTATTTGTCTTTGGGCAGCAGGGCTTTCAATTGTACGAAGTTCAAACTTCCAAGTGACTGAACCAAAGATACCTTAGGTGGGTTATCATGTGTAATAGGTGTAAGAATGATGAAGCTCATTCTGACTTCTACATTTGATTCACTGCCTTTTGTGTCTTGTGAATACAGGAGAGATGGCCTGATTTCAGTATAGGCATGGCTGAAGTATATAGCTATCCTTTAGGATAAAAAACCAACATTGTTTTGTGCTGTCTTTTGTCTCAAGTGGCACTGAGATAGAGACTTCACCATCTCATTTCATCATTTTATCATGTTGGATGCTTCTGAGTAATGGGAAAACTTGTGAGATCAGTGGCATAGACTGTAGTTATTTAAAAATATTCAACAAACTAGAGAAAACCATGTCTAGACAGCTGAAGGAAAAAAAACTATAAAACAATGTTTCTTTTGCAAGTGCTTTATATAAATAAACAGATGAAAATCATGAAAAAGAACACAAATACATTGTGGACAATAATTGAAATAAGAAATCCACTGAAGTGGCTCAACAGTAGATCTGAGCAAGCAAGTCAGTGAAGTTGAAGATGGGTCACTGAGATGATCCTGTTAGGGGAAGTGGTACATAGAGCTGTTCAGCGTTCTCTTTGACAAATATTAATTTACAATAGAGACTTATGTTTATTTCTAGGCTCTTTATTCTGTTCCTTTGGTCTATGTGTCTGTTCTTATGCCAGTGATTACAGTTGCCTTGTAATACAGTTCGATATCAGGTATTGTGATCCCTCTTACTTTACTTTTCTTTCTCAAAATTGCTGCAGCTATTTGGGGTCATTTATGGTTCCATACAATTTTTTGAAATGTTTGTTCCATACTTGTGAAATAGGCCATTGGTGCTTTAATAGGTATTGAGTTGAATGTATAAATTGATTTGGGGAGTATGGAAATTTTGATGATGTTAATTCTTCTGATCCATGAACACGATATATGTTTCGATGTTTTTGTGTCTTTTGAAGTTTCTTTCCTCAGTGTTCTGTAGTTTAATGTGTACAGTGTTTTACTTCCTTGGTTTTGTTTATTTCTAGGTATTTTATTTTTCTTGTTGCTATATCAAATGGAATTTTTATTTCCTGATTTCTATTTGTGATGTTTCAGTGTTGGTGTACAAAACTGTGTTTGATTTCTGAATACTGACTTAGTATCCTGCTGTTTTGCGAAATTCATTTATTGAGAGGAGCAGAGGTTTTTTTTGGTGGGTTCTATGGAATTTTTCTATATAGACTATCATGTCATTTGCAAGCAATGACAGTTTTTCTTCCTCCTTTTCAATTTGGATACCTTTTATTTTGTTGTCTGATTGCTGTGGCTAGGACTTCCAATACTATATTGAATAGAAGTGGTGAAATTTGACAATCTTGTCTTGTTTCTGATCTTAGTGGGAAAGATTTCAGATTCTGCCCATTGAGTATGATGTTGGCTCTAGGTATCTCATATATGGCTTTTATTATGTTGAGGAATGCTCCCTCTATTCCCACTTGATTGAGTGTTTTTATCATAAATATGTGCTGTACCTTATCAAGTGCTTTTCTGCATCTATTGATATGATCATGTGATTTTTGCCTTTGTTTTTGTTTATGTGATGTACTACATTCATTGATTTGTGAATATTGCATTATCCTTGCATCCCTGGGATGAGTCCCACTTGGTCATGGTGTATGATCTTTTTAATGAATTGCCGGATATGGTTTGCCAGTATTGCGTTGAGGATTTGAGCATCTACGTTCATCAGTGATATTGGTCTGAAGTTTTCTTTCTTTATTGTGTCTTTATCTGGTTTTGGGGTTAGGATAATGCTGGCTTCATAAAAAGAGTTTTGGAGTCTTTCAGCTTCCTGGATTTTTTGAAATAGTCTGTGAAAAATAGGAGTTAGTTCTTTCCCAAGTTCTCTGTAGAATTCTTCTTTGAAACCATCAGGTGTAGGGGTTTTCCGTGTTGGGAGTTTTTTGATTACTGCTTCAATTTTGTCAGCTGTTATTGGTCTGTTCAGGGTTTCTGCTTGTACTTCATTGAGTTTGGAAGATTCTATTTTTCTAAAAATTTGTTCATTTTGTGTAGGTTTTCAAATTCCTTCGCATATAGTTTTTTGTAGTAATTTCTTACAATCCTTTGTGTGTCTATGGTATCAGTTGTGATCTGTCCCCTTTCATTTGGTTGTGTTTATTTAGGTCCTTTCTCTTTTTTTATTGATTAGTCTGTTTAAAGGTCATCAATTTTGTTTATTTTTTCAATAAACCAGCTTCTGGTTTTATTGATCCTTATAATTGTGCTTGTAGTCTCTATGTCATTTAATTCTGCTCTGATGTTGGTTATTTCTTTCCTTGTACTTTCTCTGTGTTGTCTTCATTGTTGTTCTTTGAGTTCTTGTAGGCATAGGGTTACATTGTTTAGTTGAAATAATTTTATGTTCATTTGGTAGGCCTGTATCGCTATGAACTTCCTTCTCAGGACTGACTTTCGTGTGTCCACAGGTTTTGCGTTGTTGTGAGTTCATTTTAATTTGTTTCCAGAAACTTTTTCTTTTCTTCCTCCATCCATTCTAGAGCTATTCATTAATAACATGCTATTGAATCTCCATTAGTTTGAGTCTTTTTCAGTTTTTTTTTTCTTGAGGTTGGTTTCCAGTTTCAGACCCCTGTGGTCCAAGAAAGTGCTTGATTTCAATTTTCTTGAATTTGTTGAGGCTTGTTTTGTGTCTTATCATGTAGTCTATCTTTCAAAGGTTTCCGTGTGCTTTTGAAAGGAATGTGAATTTTGTTTCTCTGGGTTGAAAGTCTCTGTATATATCAGTTAAGTTCATCTGATTTAGGACAATGCTCAATGCTGCAGTATCTTTGTTGATATTTTGTTGGGAAGATCTATCTATAGTTGACAGTGATGTATTGGAATCCTCTACTATGTTTGTTTTGCTGTCTATATGTTTCTTGAAGTCCTCCAAGATTTCCTTTATGTATTTGGGTGCTCTTATGTTGGGTGCATATATATTTACAATGTTTATGTCTTCTTGATGGATTCTGCCCTCTCCGATTTTGCAGTGACCTGCTGGATTTGTTCTTATGGCCTTTTTTTGTAGTCCATTTTGCCTGATGTGAGAATTGCTACTCTGGCTTATTTTCCCTGTTTGTTTGCTTGGAAAATTTGTTTCCAGCCCTTCACTATCAGTCTGTGTAGGTCTTTTGTGCGGAGGTGGGTCCCTTGTAGGCAGCATATGTGTGGGACATGCTTTCCAATTCATTCAGCTATTCTATGTCTTTTGATTGGAGCATTTAATCTGTTTATGTTTAAGGTTATTATTGATAGGTACTTACTCATTGCCATTTTTTGTACCTATGTTTCTCTCTCTGGCTCTTTTCCCTCCTTTTAATAAAGCCGTCCTTTTAGCATCTCTTGCAGATCTGGTTTGGTGGAGGTGCATTTTTTAGACTTCTTTTGCTTTGGGAGCTCCATATTTGGCCTTCCATATTAATTGAGAGCCTTCCTGAGTAAAATAGCCTTGTTTGCAGGCCTCTGGTTTTCATTATTTGGAATATTTCTTGCCATCCTCTCTGGCGTTGGAGAGTTTCCTTGGAGAAGTCAGCTGCTAGCCTTATCAGGGCTCCCTTGTATGTGACTTCTAGTTCCTCTCTTGCAGCGTTTAAGATTTTTTCTTTGTTTTGTAATTTTGGCATTCTAAGTATGGTGTGTCTTAGGGTGGGCCTCTTTAAGTTCCTCTGGATTGGGACTCTCCAAGTTTTAGGAAGTTGTGTAAATTTTTTTCTCATCAAATTAGGGAAGTTTTCCATCATTACTTTTTCAAACAGGTTTTTTATCCCTTGGTCTTCTTCTTCTCCTTCTGGTATCCCTATCATACTGCTATTATTCTATTTCATGTTGTACTATACTTCCATTACCACCTCGTCATTCTTTCTGAGTCTTTTTTGCTTTTCTTGCTCTATTTAGGTGTTTTTTTCCTTTTTTCTTCTCTTCCTCCAGGTCACTGATTTGGTGTTCTGCTTCATGCAGCCTGCTTGCAATTTCTTTTAGTGTGTTTTTCATTTCTGAGATTTTCTTGTTCATTTCTTCCTTTTTTTGTTGATAGTTTCTCTTTTCTTTTTCATGCTGATGTAGTTCTCACTCAGGTCCTTGTATTGTCTGTGAGTTCCTTGAGCATCTTTATAACCATTATTTTGAATTTTATATTTGACGGTTTTGTTACCTCCATTTTGTTTATCTCTTTTCGTTGGGAGTCTTCCATTCCTTTTGGTTTCATGTTCTTTTTTTTGTCTCTCATTTTAGGTGACTCAATTTGTTTGTTTGTGTGCTCCCAGATATTTTGCTTTGGTAGCTGTCTTTGTAGGGTGAACATGTATGATAGGCATTGTATGAGGTTTAGTGGTGTGGTCTCTTTGATCTCCTGGGCTGGATGATCTAGGTTTTCCCTTTCTTCTGTTTCTGTGGGCTCTCTTGTTGTAGTTGGGTTTCTATCTTTTGGTGGTTCCGTCGTTGGTGGTTTCTCTCCTCTAGTAGGTATACTGATGTTCTTAGTTCCCACCTATTCTTGTATGTGATCAGTGGCAAGGAGTAGGCAAAATAGATTAAGACAGCGTCAGAGAATATTTGATGGTTTTTAAGGTACCAGCATGTAGAGTAGACATAGGAGATTCTTAGGATAAGTATAATGTTAACTGTGATATTTCACTCAAGTATCCACTTTTTATAAAAGGTGAAAGGAAGATAAGACTCTTATTAGGGGGAGGATGATTTTGAGCTAAATCCATAAAACAGAACAAGGTTAGATGATGAGGTAAAGTGATAGTAAAGGTTAGGAAGTAGGCATAGTGTAAGAGATAACAGAGATAACCACAATAATAATAATGCTCTGGATTGAAGTGAAATGGGCTAAATTTAGGGAGGTTTGCTTTACGTACAATTGAATGGAAGAACAACTATGTATAATAGTACTGGAACAAAAATAATATGACAAGAAATGTGTAATTTGGATAGCCAGAGTTGAAAGTACTTGATCATGAGTCGTATATTGTAACATGAGTGAAGTCAAAAAAGAAAAATTAAAGAGATAACTAAGGAGTCAATAAACAGAGCATAAGGAAAACCAAGCAATGCAATTAAATAGAGAAAGAAAACCTAGAAAACTAAACAGAAGAAAGAGAATTAAAAATACTAATAAAATAAAAGTTGTAAAAATAATGAAGAGATAATAATAATACACATGAAGAGTAAAATGCCAGATCTATGGGATAGCAAAATGGTATTTGTCTCAGTTTCCAAGTTTTATGGGTCAGCTTTGTACTGCCACTTTTGATGTGTCTCTGGACCCTTCATAACTTCTTGTATTATTGTTTCATTCATGGGAAGGAAAAAAGGAAGGAAACAAAAGAGAGAGGACCCAAACAGAAAAGTAAAAAGAATAAGCCTCCTGCTGACTTTAAACCTGTTCAGTGATTTCTGCTGGTCTTCCTAGATGCCTCAGAAATAGTGTGGCTCGGCTTCTCTTTTCTCCCGTTCTATGGTTTGAGAGCATGGGGACCAGTTCTAGGTCACAATATTAACAGTTTCCTGGCCTCCATTGGCCCAGGTAGTCTGTGAGATGGTAGGCTCAAATCAGCCACTCAGTCTTTGGGCACACAACATGAGTCAATCTTGGGCGTGGAACCCCAGACAAGCCAGGCCTGTGGTTCTTCTCAGCTACTCAGTCTCTGGGTGCCCACTTTGAGCCAATCTCATATTTTGAGGCCAAGGTAAGTGGGGAGCACGGTTCTGCTCAACTCTTCAGTCAGTTTCTGGGCAGATGCAGCTCAAATCACCCTCAGGGCAAGCCAGCCACTGCTGAGAGTTCCTTACAAAACAGCTGCTTGCTGTTCTTAACAAGGACCCTGCTTTTCACACAGCCCAACCTTCCTGACAGTCTCGAGACCATGTGAGTCAGGGTCCCACATGGCCACACCCCTCCCTTCTCCAGTTGTAGCCCAGAACCCCATTTACTCTGGTTCTGAAGCCCACAGTCCCAGTGGATGTATACTGCCTATGTGTGTCTCTAACTTCACCTCTACTCTTCCGAGCAACTTCCAGCATCCAGGTAACCCCTGGTGCCAGGGTGCCCTCCCTGCTCTGGTAGGGGAGGAAGCTGGTGCTCTAACTCTCCTCCCTGTATCCTGCAACAGGGGACAGTTGGGGGCCACAGCAGCCTTGGTCCCGATGTATATCCTAGGGACCTTACTGTCCCAGAGCAATCTCCTCACCATCTGTTTTCCAATGTGTTCTGTAATTTTTTGTCGCCAAACTTTATATAAACTGGGATTCCATTGGCTGTTTACTTTGTTCCTCCAAAGATCAGCCAGGTGTTCAAGCTGGGAACAGGGAGAACTGGGCTTTGCTCCCACCTACCTCACTGCCATCTTCTCCCAACAGGGTCATTAAATGTTGTGCAGGTTCATGATTTCCGTAGTATACTTGATTTTCTATCTAATTAAATACTTGTCATCTTAGGGTCTGACACTTCACAGACCTCACATAGTTGAGGCTTACATGCCATAGCTTCTGTATAGAGTTAACACCTTGAGACAGCTGTGTACAATGGTGGGGATTTTTAAGTTCACATGTATCCATACAACACAGATGGTCTCAGATACCCATTGTGTTGTTAGACACTGGCAATGAGCCACGTTTCTTTTCACTTAAGCTGCACCCTTACTTCTTTCTTCTTGAACGGTAGATAAAATTTCTACTGAGTGATATATATTATCTATGGAACAACTGGTCACAGACCCAACTCACTGTCCCTGTACCTCTGAGGCTGAGTTCAGAAGTAAAGCTTTTCTTAATGTGGTTGTATTTGGAGGTGGGGCCTTTGGGAAGTGATTTGCTCATGAATGTGGAGTTCTTATGAATAGAATTCATGTCTTTATTATGGAGACCAAAGAGCTCTTGTCCTTTATGCCAGATGAGAACCCAGGGAAGATGGCTGTCTGTGAACTAGGAAGCAACGCCTCACCAGACACTGCAGCTGCCAGCACCTTGACCTGGTCTTCTCAGCTTCTAGAACTGTGAGAAATAATTGTTAATTGTCTACCACACAGTCTATAGAATGCTGGTATGGTAGCTCAAAATGATGAAGACAGGTATTTAGGTAATTCTTAAATTTGTATAGTTACTTCATGTGATAAGACAAAAATCTTAGTTAATTGTCTGCATTCAATGATCTCTGTGAAGTTAGGGAAAGCCACTTCATTGTCTTTGTGCTCTGTGTTCCCCCCTCAATGACTGGAACATAGAATCCACTCCATTGACTTTGTGCCTTACTGTTATTCTTGAATTGATCCATTAGAATAAGAATTTTAGTGATGAAATTTGATGAACTCTTTCTAGATTAAATTTATGTGTATATTTGCTACAAATATTTGTTCTTTAATTTTTGTTACAAGCATTTCCCTTATATTACTTATGCTATAATTATGGGTGTTTTTACACAAATATGTTACTTTTTTATATTCTGTCACATTTTGATTTCATCTATCATATCACTCTTGGAAAATTCCATTTTTTTCTTGAAAGGTTGTTATCTATTATAACAACTTATTATTTAGAAAAACTTCAATAAACATCAAAACTTCAAGAAGTTTTTAACATGCATAATTTATTTCATGATGAAAATATATTTAAGTTTCTTTCTCCCAAATAGGTAAAATAATTTGTTTTATGATTCATTTCATCTATAGTTAAAAACTTTCTATTTACTATGTCAAATTTTATATACTTACAGGTTTAATTTGAGGGGTGGTTCCCCTGGTCCTTCTCATCCTCCTTCTGTTAGTTTTGGGAAATCCTGACTGAATGATTCTTTTGCTGTGGACTGAGGTCACTCTCTAGTGTTCAGCTGAATGCTGGGGTTTAAGGAGGGTCCAAGATGACTTTGTTCCTATGAATGGTGGCTAACAGCCTAGCAGTGATGGCTAGGATATTAAATTGCTCTGGGTGCCTTTTTTTTTGTTTTTGTTTTTCCATGTAGATAAAGGACTATGTAGACAATGTCTCTCCAGTGACACTGTCAGACTTGTTAAGTGGCAACTAAGAGCTACCAGAGGTAGGTGGCAAAAGGTGTCAGGACAGTTAAGGTCTCATCCCATCCTGACATCAGCTTGAAGACCAGGTTCTGAAGTTTGAAAACAAGACTGCATGGCACGTCATAGGAAACAACCAACCAAATGAAAAGGCACCCCACAGAATGGGAGAAAATATTTGCAAATCCTATGGTTTACAGGGGTTAGTATTCAAGTTAGATGAGGAACTTCTATAACTCAGTAGCAAAATCCCCCAAATAACCTGGTTAAAAAAACCAAAGGGCCTGGATACCCATTAAAATGCTTTATTAATATTCTATTAGTCAGCTCAATTTTTCCCTTTTGCACTTTTCCGCCCAGCCCATTCCCCTTCTCTGTCTTCCACAGTCATTCCCCACCCTCTTGTCCAAATCTGTGGGGCACTCATACGTGTTCCTTACTAGTACCTTCCTCTTCTTTCCACCTTTATACCCTTCCAAACTGTCTTCTGGTCACCTTTCTTTTCCTTCAGTCTGTTCCATGTTTCCATGCCTCTGGTTCTATTTTGCTTGTTAGTGTATTTTGTTCACTGGATTCCTCTTATAGGTGAGATCCTATGGTAGTTGTCTTTCAATCCTTGGCTTCTTTTACTTAGCATAATGTTCTCCAGTTTCATCCAGGCTGTCAGGAAGGGTAGGAGTTCCTTCTTTTCTTTTGGGTGAAAAATGAACAACAATAAGAAAATGCAGTTCTTTTTTTAGGTTTTAAGGACATTCCATACTGTTTTCCAGAGTGGCTACACCTGTCTACATTCCCACCAATAGTGGACTAGGGTTCCTTTTGTCCACAACCTCCCCAGCACTTGTTTGTTGATTTATTAATGATGTCCATTGTGACATGTGTGAGGTTATATGTTATTGTGGTTTTTATTTGCACTTCTGATGGCTAGTGATGTTGAGCATCTTTTTGTATGTCTATGTTCATAGTAGTTCTATTTGTGAGGGTGTGGCAAAGTCACATTGCAGAACAGCACGTGGAATGAAAGATTGTATTTGTTTTGTGGAATTACAGTTCTTCATATGTCCAAAACAGCACGCTCTCATTTTTATTCTGATTGAGTTGAATGTATAGATTATTTTGAAGTGAATAACATCTTAACAATTCTGAATTTTCTAATTCCTGAACATGATATATCCAATTATTTAGGTGTTTAAAAACTTAATTCTGAGAAGATCTGTAAGTTTAGTCTAGGGATCTTGCTCATCTTTTCCTAAGTATTTATATTTTCAGATGCTATTGTAAAAGGTGCTTAAAAAGTTGTTATTTTCAGTTGTTTTTGATGCTAATATATAAAATTGCAATTGAATAATTTTTTGGACATTGAATTTTACAAACTTGCTAAATTCGCTTACCATTTCTAGTAATCTCTGAAAGTTCCTTAGTGTTTCCTATGACACAATCATATCTACAGAAAAGGATGGTTTATATCTTAGGAGATAGAAGATTAATTAGCTTATTAAGTAGTTTGAGTTATTTCAGCTGGTTGTGTTTTCCTCATACTTGTTCTGTTTCATCTAAGTTATCCAATTCAGTGAGTTAACATTTTTCATAAGTAGAATTGATTATTCTTTTAATTTTATTTCTATTTTTGTTTTTATTTGCCACTTCACATGGAAAATTTTTTCTTTTCTAAAATGTATTTTATTGATTATGCCATTACAGTTGTCCCATTCTCCCCCCCTCATTCTCCTCCATGCTGCACACTTCCTCTCCCTCATCCCCCCTTTAATCCATGTGCATGTGTCACAATTTTTTTTGCTTCTACACTTCCCACACTGTCCTTGCCCTCCCCCACTTCTATTTTCTACGTACCATCTATGCTATTTATTCTTAGTAACTTCCCTCCTCTTCTCCTTCTCCCACTCCCCTGTTGGTAACCCTCCATGGGATCTCCATTTCTGTGGTTCTATTCCTGTTGTAGTTGTCTGCTTGCTTTTAGGTGTGGTTATTAACTGTGAGCTTTCTCTCCTTTCACTGTTCATATTTTTTATCTTATTTTTCTAGATAAGTTTCTTTAACATTTTATATAATAAGGGCTTGGTGATGATGAACTCTTTGAAATTGACCTTATCTGAGAAGCACTTTATCTGCCCTTCCATTCTATATGAGAGGTTTGCTTGATAGTGCAATCTTTGATACAGGTCTTTGGATTTCATGACTTGGAATATTTCTTTCCAGCCCCACTTACCTGTAAGGTATCTTTTGAGAAATCAGCTGACAGTCTGATGGGAACTCCTTTGTAGGCGAGTGTCCCCTTATCTTTGCTGCTTCTAGAATTCTCTCCTTCATTTTAATCATGGGAAATGTAATTATGATGTGCCTTGGTGTATTTCTTCTTGGTAGGACGCCTTTAGGACTCTCTGAGCTTCCTGGACTTTCTGGAAGTCTATTTCCTTTGCCAGTTTGGGGAAGTTCTCCTTTATTATTTGTTCAAATAAGTTTTCCACTTGTTGCTCTTCCTGTGTCCCTTCTAGTACCCCTATTATCCAGATGTTGGAACACTTAAATATGTCCTGGAGGTTCCTGAGCCTCTCCTCATTTTTTTGAGTTCATGTTTCTTCATTATTTTCTGTTTGTTTTTTTCTTTTCTCCTTATCGTCCACTCCATTGATTTTAGTCTCCCTTTTGTTTCCATTATTATTGGTTTCCTGTGCATTTTGCTTCATATCACTTAGTGTAGCATTCACTTTTCACTTAATTTTTGACTAAAATCAACCAGTTCTGTGAGCATCCTGATCACCAGTGTTTTGAACTGTGCATCTGATAGGTTGGGTATCTCTTTCTTTCTTGGAGGTGTTGGCTCTGGGGCTTCGAAATGTTCTTCTGCTTGAGCCATAATATTTTTGTTTGTTCGTGCTTGTTACATATGAGGGGCATAGGCTTATGTGTTCACCAGGGCAGATAAGCCCAGTGGCTGGGTTGTGACTGGGAGTGGGGTTAGAGAGGGAACAATGACATTTGTTCTTTTCTCTCTAAGATTTTGGTGTTTTGTGCTGCCTCCCACAAGCAAATTGGGCCCTTCTGGTGCTGTTTCCGGGGGGTGTGAGCTTGTGTATGTTCTAGGACCCTCTGGATCTCTCCAATGAACTCTCCTGTGAGGCTGAGAGCCTCTCCTCGCACCTCAACACCTGAAAGTTTTTCCAATTGGTGCTTTTAGACTTCATTTTTCTTCACTGGAGCCCTGGGTTGTGCAGTGTGTCTCACTGCTTTTTTTGCCTGTTTTATCTTCGAGTTTTATCTTTATTTTCCACCTTTTTCTGGTCCCTGAGAAAATAACTGCTAAAATGGTAACCAACCAAGCTAACTCACCCTTTAGCTGTTGGTTAAGTTCAGCCAATGGAAGGAAATAACAGAATATCAGACAGTGAAGAGACATCAAGGTATTAATTCATATGCTAGTTTCCCTCATGGGCCAGTTTGGAAATGGCTGTCTCTCTACTCAAGGCACAGCTGCTGTCAAATGAACTTCCTTTTTCTGTTATAGTTATTCCCAGGTTCAGAAAGAAATCCATTCCTTTTTCTTCTTCATAACTGAGGTAGTAATGACGTCCCACCATTACTAGTCCTGGGTACTTCACCATTTTTTAAAGTTTCTTTGCTTTTAACATTTTTCATTGATATTCAGGTACCGTTTTCTGCCTTTTGTCCTCACCTGTCTCCACTACCCCAGCCTTCCTCACCTCTCCCCCCTGCTCTACCTGCCCCTTGTTATTGTCCACATGTCCTTTATAATTGTTCCTGCTAACCCTTCCCCTTTTCCCCTATAATCCCATACCTTCTCCCATCTGGTCTTTAATTTTGTAAACTCTTTGTAAACAGTTTCCAGTTGTTTTTTTTTTTTAAGAGTGATGTCTTTTTCCTGGAGGACACTTAAAATGATAATTTTTAATAAATGCATTTTTACAGAGAAATACCACAGGCATCATTATTAAAACTAAGTTCAGGTTTCCTCTACCCACAGTTATTATATCAGTTATTCCTCTGCTAAGTAATATAAAGTGAGAAATAGGATAGAAAATATTAGAAACAAAAGTCATTCATATCATTACTGCTCAGTAATATCCCAAAAGGTGAATCCTAACTGAATCTTAAATACCTAAATAAGTACTCAGATTTTTCATGTTTCTAGAAAGAATGATTCAATGTGATCAATATATCAATTCCTTTCCACGTTAATTAGACATTTAATATACTGTGTGTCAAACTGCTGGTAGGTTTCTAAGACCTCTGAAATCATTCTAATCATTATGTGGAAAGTTGTTGCTGGAAACAGAAAACGTTGTTTTCAATAAGACTATGGTGTAATAGACCTCTTAACAGATATCAAAAGCTACTTAAAGACCTAAAATAATGTAATATTGTCCTAAGAATAATAAACCAATTAAAAGAAAAGAGAGTCTAGAAATGGGTACACATCTATTTAAAATTTTTCATATTTGTGACATATCATATTAGGAAAGTAGGTTGCATGTTTGAAAAATGTGTTGAAAAATTTGGTTTTATCACAGCAGAAAACCCTTTGTAAAGTAGATTTACATTCTTTACACACACACACACACACAAACACACATGTATAAACACAAGCAGGAATGTAACTGATAAAACATCTTTAGGAGAAAACTATAATCATTCATAAAACTGAGCATGCAAACAGCATACCCAACACAAAATAATTGCTTTCAAAATGTCCATAGCAGCATAAAGTAGGACACTGGCTAAATGGGTTCCAAACACATGGTATATTTAGACATGGAATAATACAGAGCACAGACTGGTGGGACTAGAGAGATGAGCAACAACATGATTAAATCTGAGGAAGTCAGCGTCGTGGATAAAAGACTCAGAAAACGTAGTATTATGTAGCATAATTTTAATAAAGGTAAAGAATATGAAACTGTACACTCTATAAATTAAGTATACATGCATATGCAGTTAAACTATTTTTAACTATGACAAATATAAAATTCAACATTAGGATTACATCTGGAAAGAAGGAGGGGAATTATATACACAAGTAATTTCAATATTGATCGCATTCTGGGTATAAATTACATATATTATTGGTATACATGAAAAAATACATGATAAAATTTTTAATTAAGAAAGGTTTTAATGCTTTTTAGTTAAAAAAATCTTAGAAAACATACGTGATGTTCCTAAAATACAGTGGAAGCAATTTCTACTTTGTGATATTCTAGAGAGGCTACACACTGACGAAATAAAACTTTTTAAAGATAAGATTGAAAAACAACATTTTATCTATATAAAAACAAATCATTATTAAGTCTACTATTTAAAATATTGAAAATGAAGGTAACTTTTAGGGGACACATTGCTGTGTAAAATAATACATTTCTTTACCCAATCTTCAGAATCATGAAGACAATATAAGCTTCATCTTTCAAGACGAAGAATGGCAAAAAGGCACATAATAACTAGTGAGAAAAAGCATGAAAAGAAGTTTACAGTTGAATTAGTACGGTATTCTATACTCTAATCAAGAGCTAGAATCTGTTTTCATTGTTGAACATCCCAATTGGGTTCATCCCAACCTGTGAATATATCCAACGTCACATTTAACAGAACTGTTCCATGACTGTGCATTTAACCAAATATGGTATCATCTCCCATCTAGACATCCTGAACTTCAAATGCACAGGCATCACAATGAGGAACAGAAATAATCTGGAAGACAAAATGCTTAAGGCAGGTGCTAAAACGTGTTGTATGCATACAATAACAAACATCGAAATTTTCAAATAAAGTACAAACTGACAGTAACCGAGGAGATGGGGAGAGGGATGCTGGGGGAAAATAGGGGGAGGGCCATCAAGGAACCTGTATGAAGGACACATGGACAAAGCCAAAGGGGGTAAGCTTAAGGGTGGGAGGTGGACATGGCTGGGACAGAGAAGCATGGTGGAGTGAAAATGGAGACAACTGTACTTGAACAACAATCATACATACATACATACCACTGTTTTCAAATTAGAGATTCATTCTCAACATTAACCAAATTGATTTCTCATTATTTGGGGTAAAACCAAAATTTCCAAGGTAGCTTGCTTTTCACTTTCTAAGGGAAAAATAAATTCTTCTAAAGCACATTTCAATATAAATGATAGAGAACAAACTGACAATGATCAGAGGGGAGGAGGTAGGGGGATAGTAGAGAAAAGGGGAAGAGGCAAGCCAAAAAACATGAATAAGGGCTTCATGGGCATGCACAGTGTGGGATCCATTGACCATGAGGTGGGGGTTGGTGGTGTGGGGCAGGAGAGAGCAACAGAAATAAAATCAGGACAACTCTAACTGAAAAATAAAAAAAGTTACAAGGTGAACTTAGTTTATTTTGTTAATAATAGGAAAAATATCTCTGCCTTTTTTCCCACCCTTCAGTATTTCTGTGTTAGATTGATTTTAACATTACAGGACAATTTGTTATACTTTTTCATACCTTCTATGAATAAAGAAAAGCATCCCAAGAAAACTCATTGGGTTGACTGACTCATCCATTGTTAGAATGAACTATCTGTTTGTTGCTTCAGAATTAGTAACAGGTGCATTCAATATGAATGACACATTCTTAGTCTATCTATAACTAATTTCCTACACGACAGTTTCTTCATAGCATTAGTCATTTCTGTATTTCTCAAAGTGTATATTAGAGGATTCAACATGGGTGTGATAACCATATAAGCCACACTTATGAATTTATCAATGGGGAAGTTAGAAACAGGTCTAAAATACATAAAAATGCAGGGAACAAAAAAGAGAATAACCACCGTGATGTGGGAACTACAAGTAGACAGGGCTTTGCGCCTCCCTTCCTGACTGTGAGTTTTAAGGGAACTTAGGATGACTCCATAGGATGTTAGTAAACCAATAAAGACGACCGTACAGATTACTCCACCATTTGCAACCATAGTGAGGCCTAAGACATGGGTGTCACTGCAGGCAAGTTCTAATAGTGGGTACATGTCACACATGAAGTGGTCAATGACATTGGGGCCACAAAAGGGCAGGTTGTACACAAAGAGAAGTTGGACCAGAGAATGAACAAAACCTGCAGCTGAGGACACAAACAACAGCAGGAGGCAAACCTGTCTATTCATGATGGTTATGTAGTGCAGTGGTTTACAAATGGCCACATAGCGATCATAGGCCATGGCCACCAGCAGGAAAACCTCAGTACCTCCAAAAAGGTGTTCCAGAAAGAACTGTCCCATGCAAGCTGAGAAGGAAATTGTCTTTTTCCCACAGAGTAGGTCTCTGATCAATTTGGGTGAAATGACATTGGAATACGCTGCATCAATGAGTGACAGATAGATAAGGAAGAGGTACATAGGGGAGCCCAGAGAGGGGCTGGCAAGAACAGTCACCACAGTGAGCAGGTTGCCCACCATTGTCACAATGTAAATGAGTAAAAATATGACAAATAATGCTTTCTGGCCCCCAGGATCCTGAGTGAGGCCCAGGAGGACAAATTCTGTCACATTGTTACTATATTCCATTCAGTCTTCTCTAAAGCCTGTTTCTAGGAGGAGAGGTCAGGAGAAGGGACCTGTAATGAAATGGTGAACACACTATGAATACATCCATTACATCTTGGAGTGTATATTCATTATTTTATCTTCTACAGGGGTTTACACACAATAAAGTTCTGGTTAAGATCCGTGAGTTCTTTTTCATAGCCTATTGCATCTTCCCTTGACAATTCTGTTTCTCCTCAGATGATTTTCTTTGGGCTACAAGTCAAGGTTTTCCCTCTCGGTCTTAGTAGTTGTCGAGAGAGAAAAGTACCAAATGCCTGACAGCCAGATGTGTCTTTCATAGAGCCTAGTTAAACTGTCAGTCCTGGGCACACAGGCAGTGACTTACTCTCTGGTAGAGGCAAAACAAAATTTCTAAATAAATTGGTACGATGTCAGTCCTGTGAGTTGGCAATATTTGTGGGGAGGACCTTGTAATATAACTGATGTAGCATCAATAATAATGTCTTTTTGGGAATAACACAACTAAACTATGATAAATTGTTATTAGGTATTCAGTCATTTATGTCTCAAAGGATGCTCAGTCTTCATGGATCTCTCATTAAATTTCCACAGACTGGAATACATCAAATTATGACGTAATTAGCTGATTGTTCCCTAAAGCAATTACCCAGTTGAACTCTGTGACGGTCAGCAATTTTTCTGTCTTCTTAAAAATAGTATTGGCTTTTTAAGAAGTTAGGTAATCTTTGTCTATCCTACAACCCTTAACACAGAGACACTATTTAGATTTTCACGAAATATTTTTGAACTTCACTGACTCATGACAATCATGAACTCTTATGCCACCAGCAGCTATTATTTCTTTCAAAACTCTTGCAGTGACTAAAGTATTGAGAAAGGAGAATTCTTTTCAGACACAAAAAGGGAGAAAAATACAATGAGTCATGGTTATATTTATGATTCCTCCAAGGTACTGAGAGTTCTCAGAAATGGAGCTTTGGTGCCCAGATTCCAAAAATCAGCATACTCAAGGGAAGAGCTCAACGTCAGTGTAAGAAGGCATGGGGTTGAGTCATTTCTAAATGTAATTGCATCTCTGTCTCAGTTTGCTCTTTTGAAGATAAAGGGCTGGAAATAGACAATCTCAGAAACCTTGTCCAGTCTTACCTTCCATGCGGCTCTTTGTGCAATCCAATCTTACATTCTATTCTACTGACTTTTTCATATTTTTATACTAAAATAGAAATGTCCAGACTATAACTCTTCCTCAAAAAGGCTACCCAGTAGTAAGTGGCAATTTATCATTACAGAAAACAAATACTGATTATGAGTTATTCTCTTCAGTGGATTTTCATTTAATACTCAAAGCACCCTTTCAGGGAGAGTTTAGCAGAGTGATGAATTACATGGACTCTGGAGACATTCTTATGTACTGAAATCCTAGCCTCACCACTTACTACTAGGTGACCTTGGGCAACCTAATAAACATTTCTGTGCCTCACTTTCATCCATTTTTTCAATGGGGATAACAATAAAGCTTTCCCCCTGGGTTGTTGTTTTATTGCAAGTAAATACCTAGAATACTGGCTGGCACCCAATAAACATTCAGTAAGTTATAACTAACTATCATTAATGTCCTTCAATGCTTCACTATCAACATTGTATCACAAGGAATCATCTGAGTCTTTGTCAATGTGGTGAGAATTATGGACATAGACTCAGGATAAAAAGAGTATTATACTCTATCAGGTCCTATTTAGGGATAGGCTAAGATTATACATCTCAGGAATTATGTATTGGATTACACATGAATAGTAGTATTCACTTGTGATGGAATGTATTTAGACAAGAAGCAAGTTGAATAACATGGAAAAAGTGGGATGCAGTTAATTGCATAGGATAAAATTTAAAAAGATCAAATCAGGAAGGAGAAATTCTATTTAAGAAACAAATATCCACAAGTAATGAGAGTATTAATGAGATAATTCAGTGAGATCAATATTCTTTTAAAAAACTCTTCTTCAAAAAAATTTCCTTTCTTGCAGAAGTGTTAGAAGCTGATCCCCTAAGACTTCCAGGGTTTAATCGGGAGGCATAATAAGATGCCATAAAAAATAAACACAAGACACAACGTAATACAGAAATGCAAAAAAGTTTTTTAAAAAATTGATCCCTCAGATTCCTCTACATCTGATGTTGAAGGACAAAATTAAGTAAGAGAGAATTGTACAGCTACAGATACAGACCTAAATTTTTTGCTTATTTTTTCTAGAGGAAAGTTACAAAATCACTTAAGTTCAAAGACAGACAAAGTGATTCCATTCCACAGATTTGGAGGGCAGAGAGAGGGAGGATGTGCTGAAAGGTAGATCTTTCTTTACAAGTCAGCTTTGAGGACCACTCTACCTGCCTCACTCACATTGCTGCTTCCAGTGTATTCAGAAGCTCTACCATACTTGAAGCTGTAGGCTGAAAAAAGGCACACCTATTGAAGAGCATGAGGATACAAGGTGGTCTATATCCAATTCTCTTTTTCTCACTCCTTACTTTATGAAGGATCTATCTAGTTCCCTTACTCTTACTAATCATCAAAGTTAGATTTCTCCAGAATAAATCTCCTACTAGCCAGTTAAATTATTTAGATGTAGAAACGGGGTATATACTCTATTCTCTGTTGTTTAAGTCGTCAAAGATCCAATACTATAAAACCTGACAGATAGTATTATTAGACTTTTAACTTAAACTGCTAAGTTAACACTTCTCTAGTTTAAAAAAATTTAACATAGTTTCTTAAGAGCCTCACTTTTTAAAAAGAAGTTAAAATTCCATACTAACAAAAATGGTCTCCAAAGTACTTTTAAATTACAGTGTTATGACTCTACAAGTAATAATAAACAAGGCAGTTCTCTGAACACAGGTTTCTTTCAAATATGTACTAATATGCATTGCAGATAATATATATACTCATTTTTCATTAAATTTATTGGGATGGTATTAGTAAGCTCATATAGGTTTCAAGTATACATTTCTATGATACATGATCTGTATACTGCACTGTGTGCCCACTACCCAAAGACTAATCATCTTTCATTACCAAAGATTTGACCCCTCAACCCTTCTTTACTAAAATCTACATTTCCTCTGGTTGCCACCAACTCTTTGCTGTGTCTACAAATTTAGGTTTTTAAAATGTTCACAGATATTGAGCTTCCATATCAGAAACAAAATCCCACATGGAAAACATAGTCATTAATATTGTAATAACTATGCAAGGGGCAGGGTTGTACTGTAAGTATCAAGGGGAACACACTGTGGAGTATATGATTGTGTGGCCACTTTGATATACCCCTAAAACTAGTACAAAACACTGAATATAAAGTATAACTTTAAAATTTAAAAATAAAAAATCTTACATCCAGCATCTAAAATAAAATAGCAATTTATTTCTCCCTACTTTAACACATTTGCTGTGTTACAGTTTTAAATTATCTCATTAATTTCATACTAAGTTTGAGGAATAACATGAGATATATGCACCCCTATGTTCATTGCAGCCTTATACATGGTGACCAAGACATGAAAACAACCAAAGTGTCCCTAAGTAGGTGACTGGATAAAAGAGATGAGGCACATACACACAATACTACCCCACCATGAGAAAAGATGAAACCCTGCCATTGCAACAATATGGATGGACCACGAGATTCTACTAAGTGAAATAAGTCAGACAGGAAAAGTCAAGGACCATATGATATCACTCATATCTGGTAAAGAAAGCTGAAAGTAACACATTAACAAAGAAGAAAAACAAACAAAAACTCATAGACAGAGACAACAGTATGCTGGTTAACCCAGAGGGAAAGGGAGAGGGTAGTAAAGGGCAAAGGGGGTCATATATATGGTGACAGAAAAAGATCTGACTTTGGGTGGTGAACACACAATGCAATATACACATGATGTATCATAAATTCTCTGACTCAAAGGTCTTAGAATAATTAGAAATATTAATTTACCACGTAAATTATAATACCCCGTGAACCAAGACTATAAACATATTAGTTTATCTGGAATGCTTTGAAAATTTCTCTTTGCTATTTAACAAAACAAAAAGTATCTATCAGACTATAGTGCTAGACACCAAACATATTTTCAATATTTGGTTTACTTTCTTATTTTGCTACCTTAATTTTCTTAATTCAGATTTTTTCCAATAAAAATACATATATTTAGGACATCAACAACATTTAAATATGTTGTATAAATTTTGGTTCTTCTAAGAACTCACCTCAGGTCTGTTCCTTAGTCTTTAAACTCAGAGCTTCTTTCATTGGCAGTGACTGTGGGAACCTCATGTATCTATGTGTGACCACAAAACACTGAATAATGGATAGTGATCACTAAATGTGAAAATAGTTTCCTGCAGCTGCCCTTCCCATGTTTCCACACAGACTCCCCATCACCTCAGTCTTTCACACAATGGTTGCAGTATCCAACACAGATATCTAGGATATAAAAACACTTAAATAAAACACAAATACATGTAAAATACTTGAACACTCTCACCTGCTGGGAAAATTCCTTCAGAGAAAAACAACAATGCTGTGTTCTCATGGCTATGTAAAAACTGGATGTATTTCTGGAAATTAACTTGGCCAAATCCATTATTTGCCAATACAAAAACCCCAGAAATTTTAAAACGCTGAAAGTAGTTGCTTCAATGTACTTCTCCTCAGCCAGTTGTGGTGAGGTAAACAAAAAGTACTTTCCTATGAGGACCTCGGACAGCATTCATGTTTCTGACCATTAATCTCTGTAGTTAACAAGACAACTGCTGGGATTTGTCTTCTTCAAATAGCCAGTGACTGGGCATTCTACCAGGTAGTAGAACTCTTCTGCCTTTCAGTCACTCAAAGAGCACATCCCTAAAGACCACTTTTTTTCTAATTAAAAGTATGTCTCATTCTCTACCCAACTTCATCCCAGGAAATTGGGACCTTATACATGTTTCTACAAGCAATGAGAGATATCTATGCTGAGGAAAATATACAAGGAAATATTTGAAGGATCAGAGATCAGTTGAAGATGAACTTCAGCTTAGGCAGAAAGTTGAGTTTCCAGAAATCTCTCAGGTATTTCTATCAGGAAAATAATTCTTCAATATTTTTTATCAGACCCAGCCTCTCTGGCTTTAAAAATTATATCTGTATTTAAAAAGAGAGGATGTAGGTCATTATAGATTACTTTATTAAAATATTTGGAACAAATTCAAATGAAGTTATGACAGTTCTTTCCCCTACAACAATCCTCAGAGAAAAAGACTTGGGTCTTGCCAAGAAAGAATAACACACAGACAAATACATGAAAAGCCTTTGCTTTGAAAAGAAACAATTAAATAAAGTGAATAAAAATTTACAGGTTTCATTTTAGGAAATCTTTAGGTAAGACAAACATTATTTAAGCCCAAATGAAAGGAAAACCAGTGTTGGGTCTCTTTACCTGCATATCCCTTGAAAAGAAGGTCCTTACTGCCAGGAGTGTTACTGCTGTTCACAGGCAAGGTACAGCCCAGAATGGCTATGAATATAGCCCAACAGAAAATTATAAATTTATTTAAAACCTTTTTTAGTTCACAAGTTTGCATGAGTATTTGTGTATTTAATGTATGATCCAAGACAATTCTTCTCCCAGTGTGACCCAGAGATGCCAAATTGTGCATGGCCCTGCTAGAGGTAGAAGCCGAGAGCTCAGAGGTAGAGAAATAGGGCCTTATGGAACTTACTGAAGTTGACCTTTCAACTACTGAATGGACAAGTAATCACAGTTGTGTAGTTCTGAAGTACTGAATACATGTCAGCAGAATCATAATGACTTCTAGTCCATTATTTCGGTTTTTTATTTTCAGCCTACTATCAATTGAGTTACTTTCTCCAAGACAGGAATTCTTTTCCAACAAGAGCCTGCCTCTATATCAAGTCTTTGATGCCTTCCACTGTAATTTCCCTAGGATGGTTTCCTATGGGCTCCACTGAGCATTTCCACATCTACTAATATTGTCATAAGGGCCTTAGATTTAAAGGCATTAAATACCTCTGTTTACCACTTGAAGATTTTAACTATGTGCTAAGCTCACCAAAAGATGGTGGTTTCCAGCTTAACAAAGAAATGGATGAAACCTAGCAACCCCAAGTATTGTACATATTACTTCTAAGATTGAAAGGGCACATGTAAGCACTGTTCTCTTGAGTTTAAGTGGCGTAAGATGGAAAACATATCCTTAATTTAAAAAAAAAACTATCTGATATGATAAGGTTACTCTGGACTAAATTAATACTCAGAACTTGAGAACAAATATATGCATAAATTCAATTCTCCACATTCTTCCAGCTGAATGAAAAGAAGTACTAATGCTTTCTGTTTATCTGAATGATAGATGTTTGCTAGATCTGACCATGATTATATTAGTGGAGAATGTCAGTTTATATACCCCAATAAGAATGATACACTGGAAACATTAACAGATACAGATATCGCCTCAAAACACAAAATATTTCATAGGAATTCTCTATAAGCCATATCTATTGTCATGCTTGGAAAGGAAATTTAGATATGAACATACTTGAAATAAGTTAGTCTATTACACTGATAACATCATAAGAATTTCTTAAAGAAAGAAGTTTGGGACAATGTGGGAGCTAGCGTGTACATTTTTAGTCAACTACACTGGTTCAATCTAGCCAAAATACAAAGCCTACACCAATCTGGGAAATATATGGTAATAACATGGTCCATGACCATTACAGAATTCTACAAATTCTACCTAATTCTTTACTATCTCTCTCGCATCCAACTATATAACAAAAAAGAGAGAACACTTACTCCAGGGGACTTAAATGGGAAGTAATTCATGCAGTGCCATTGGGACCCAATCCTGCTATTGCTCAGAAGTTCTCAGAAGGGTCCACTATATGAAAATTTGAAGCCTGCTGACTTTGGCAGAAGCCTAATCCCAACATCCTGTTTTGAAAACTTGAATTGGAGACTCAGTAATTCCCTAAAGCAGTGATCACATGCAGCTCATTGGAAAGAAAACTACTGGAGGTCATTGGATTTTGATATAGACACAATTTAATAGCATCACAAGTGCCCTTTATGTCATAGGTGATGTCATAACTTCATTCCCAAAAGCATGAAGTGGCATAATAAAGCTCTCAAATGAAATGGAAACAGTTCATAGAGAAATATGTTATGGGAGAACATAATGAAGGTAAGATTTTTTAAATCATTAAAATAGAAACAAAGAAAAGGAAAACAGCTGACAGTTGGTACCTATAGAGAAAAGACAGAAAAGGCAAATTGCTAGTATCAGAAATACAAGCAGATGAACACCATACAGATCCCTCATACAGGGGAAAAGCGACTAAAAACATGGCAACAAAAGATTTGACTTTAGTGCTGATTGGTGTGTCTCAGTGGTTTGAGTGTCATTCAACAAAATGAAAGTTCACCAATTCTATTCTCAGTCAGAGCACATGCCTGGGAGGAGGAACAGGTCCCAGGTTGGGGAGGTATAGGAGGAAACTAATTGATATTGCTCTTTCTCTCTTTCTATCTCCCTTCCTTCTCATCTCTAAAAATAAATAAATAAATCTATATTTAAAAAAGAAGATTTGACTTTGGGTAGTGAGCACACAAAGAAATATACAGATCATATATCATAGAAACGGACACTTGAAACCTATATAATCTTATTAAACAATGTCATCCCAATAAATTTAATTTTTTAAAAAGGAAACAAAATGTGGAAAAATAAAATAAAATTAGGATCCTCAAAATCAATACATTCTGTGTGAAGGAGACTGGAACCATTTCCACCATCATCTCAAGGATATAAGAAAGACAATTATAAACTACTGTGGGGTACAGATGAAAATAAAATCTTCCAACTCCCAGCCAAGATGGAGCCATAGGTGGAAATACTGTACCTCCTTGCACAACCAAATTTAAGCACAACAGAGATTTAGAAACAAGAACACAACCAAAACATACAAAAAAATTGAACTGTACTGAAATCCAACAACAGGGAGCATTCATCCAGACTGATAACAGGGGAAGTGTCAGTGGCTGATGGAGAGGGGATGCAGCGGGAAACAGTGGTGGCTGCTGGACAAACCCAGGCATGCAGGTGGCGGGTCACAGATCCCATGCAAGGGGTGGCAATGGGCAGACCCAGTGAGGGTGCATGGCAGCTGGCTTACACATTCACACAAAGATAAACCAGGCAAAAAAAGCAGTGAGACAGACTGCACAACCCAGGGCTCCAGTGAAGACAAATGAAGCCTAAAAGCACCAATTGGAAAAACTTTGAGGTGTTGAGGTGCTGGGAGAGGCTCTCAGCCTCACAGGATGGTCCTGGACCATACACAAGCCCACACACCTCGGAAAGAGCACCAGAAGGGCCCAATTTGCTTGTGGGAAGCAGCAAGAATGACCAAAATCTTAAAGAGAGAAGAACAAATGCCATTGATCCTTCTCTGACCCCACCCCCAGTCACAACCCAGCTACTGGGTTGACCTGCCCTGGTGAACATATAAGCCTATGCCCCTCATATGTAACAAGCATGAACAAACAAAAACATTGTGGCTCCAGCGGAAGAAAACTTCGAAGCCCCAGACCCAATACTTCTAAGAAACAAAGAGATAGCCAACCTATCACATGCACAGTACAAAACACTGGTGATCAGGATGCTCACAGAACTGGTCGATTTTAGTCACAAATTAGGTGAAAATGTGAATGCTACACTAAGTGATATGAAACACTATGCAAAGGAAACCAAAACTAATTGAAACAAAAGGGAAACTAAAATTAATGGAGTGGACCAGAAGGAAGAAAGAAACAACCAAACAGAAAATAATGAAGAAACTAGAATTCAAAAAAATGAAGAGAGGCTCAGGAACCTCCAGGACACCTTTAAAGGTTCCAACATCTGAATAATAGGGGTACTAGAAGGGACACAGGAAGAGCAACAAGTGGAAAACTTATTTGAACAAATAATAAAGGAGAACTTCCTGAATCTGGCAAAGGAAATAGACTTCCAGGAAGTCCAGGAAGCTCAGAGAGTCCCAAAGAAGTTGGACTCAAGAAGGAACACTCCAAGGCACATCAAAATTGCATTGCTCAAGATTAAGATGAAGAAGAGAATACTAGAAGCAGCAAGAGATAAGGGGACACTCACCTACAAAAGAGTTCCCATCAGACTGTCAGCTGATCTCAAAAGAGACCTTACAGGAAAATGGAGCTGGAAAGAAATATTCCAAGTCATGAAATCCAAAGACCTCTATCCAAGATTGCTCTTTCCAACAAAGGTCTCATTTAGAATGGAAGGGCAGATAAGGTACTTCTCAGATAAGATCAAGTTCAAAGAGTCCATCATCACCAAGCCCTTGTTATATGAAATGTCAAAGAAACTTATCTAGAAAAAGAAGATAAAAAATATGAACAGTGAAAAGATAGCAAACTCACAGTTATTAACAACCCCACCTAAAACTAAGCAGACAACTAGAACAGGAACAGACCACAGAAATGGAGATCACATGGAAGGTTAGCAACGGGAGAGTGAGAGGAGGAAAAGGGGGGAGAAGGTACTACGGATAAATAGCATAGATGGTAGGTACAAAATAGACAGGGCAGGAAAGAATGGTGTGGTATGTAGAAGCTGAAAAAGTTGTGACACATGTACATGGACTAAAGGGGGGAAGAGAGGGACAAAATGGGACAACTGTAATGGCAAAATTAATAAAATATAATTTAAAAAAGAAAATAATATTTTCCATGCGAAGTTGAAAATAAAACTTAAAATAGAAATAAAATTAAAAGAATAATCAATTGTACTTATATAAAATGTCAACTCGGTGAATTAGATAATTTAGATGAAACACATCAAGTATGAGGAAAACACAACCAGCTGAAATAACTCAAAGAAATTGATAAGCTAGTTAATCCTCCATCTCCTCAGAAATGAACCAACCTTTTTTGTAGACGTGATTGTGTCATAGGAAACACTAAGGAAGCTACAGAGATTACCGGAAATGGTAAGAGAATTTAGCAAGATTGTAAAATTCAAGGTCCAAAATATTATTCAATTGCACTTTTATATATTAACATCAACAACAATGGAAACTGACAACTATTTAAGTACCTTTTACAATAGCATCTGAAAATATAAATACTTAGGAAAAGATGAGCAAGATCCCTAGACTAAACTTACAGATATTCTCAGAATTAAGTTTTTAAACACCTAAATAATTGTATATATCATGTTCAGGAATTAGAAAATTCAGAATTCTTAAGATGTTATTCACTTAAAAATAAGTGAATATTTTAGATATATATGTATATATCTAAATGTATATACATGTATATTAAATACATATATATGTATTTAATATATATATATATTAAATGCATAGATATACATTCAACTCAATCAGAATAAAACTGAGAGCTTGCTGTTTTGGACATGTGAACAACTGTAATTCCACAAAACAAATACAATCTTTCATTCCACTTGCTGTTCTACAATGTGACTTTGCCACACCCTCACAAATAGCACTGCTATGAACATAGACATACACAAAGATGCTCAACATCACTAGCCATCAGAAGTGCAAATTAAAAACACAATAACATATCACCTGTCACAATTGACATCATTAATCAATCAACAAACAAGTGCTGGAGTGGTTGTGGACAAAAGGGAACCCTAGTCCACTATTGGTGGGAATGCAGACAGGTATAGCCATTCTGGAAAACATTATGGAATGTCCTTAAAACCTAAAAGAGAACTGCCTTTTCTTATTGTTCAGTTTTCACCCAAAAGAAAAGAAGGAACTCCTACCCTTCCTGACAGCCTGGATGAAACTGGAGAACATTATGCTAAGTGAAAGAACCCAGGGAGTGAACAACAACTACCATATGATCTCACCTATAAGAGGAACCCAGTGAACAAAATACACTAACAAGCAAAAGCTACTTACAAGACCTATAATAATGTATTATTGTCCTAAGAATAATAAACCAATTAAAAGAAAAGAGAGTCTAGAAATGGGTATACAGCTATTTAAAATTTATCATATTGGTGACATATCTGATTAGGAAACTAGGTTGCATCTTTTTTTTTATTTGACCCTTGATCAAGTACAGCTTTCTTTCTTGTATTCCCAGCCCTGCCCCCCCACCCCCAGTGATCACCATCTCCCTCCCATCTCTGCCCGTCACCTTAGTTATTGTCCATGTGTCCTTTATACTTGTTCATGTGAGTCCTTCCCCTTTTCCCCTGTGATTCTCTCCCATCTCTCCCCTGGACCCTGTCAGCACGTTCTGTATTACAGTGTCTTTGGTTACATTTTGCTTGCTTGTTTATTTTGTTGTTTAGATTCCTGTTAAAGGTGATATCATACGGTATTTGTCTTTCACTGCCTGGCTTATTTCACTCAGCATAATGCTTTCCAGTTCCATCCATGATGTTGCAAAGGTTAGGAGCTCCTTCTTCCTTTCTGCTGCATAGAATTCCATTTTGTAAATGTACCATAGGTTTTTGATCCAGTCATTGACCGATGGACATTTAGGTTGCTTCCAACTCTTGGCTATTGTAAATTGTGCTGCTATGAACATCGGGGTGCATAGGTTCTTTTGGATTGGTGTTTCAGGGTTCTTAGGATATATTCCTAGCAGTGGAATTGCTGGGTCAAAGGCAAGTCCATTTTTAGATTTATTAGAAAATTCCATACTGCTTTCCATAGTGGTTGTACCAGTCTGCAATCCCACCAACAGTGAACTAGGGTCCCCTTTTCCCCACAACCTCTTCAACACTTGTTGTTTGTTTCTTTGTTTATGGTAGCCATTCTGACTGGTGTTAAGTGGTATCTCATTGTGGTTTTGATCTGCATCTCTCCGATAGCTAGTGATATCGAGCATCTTTTCATGTATCTCTGGATCCTCTGTATATCCTCCTTCTCGAAGTGTCTGTTCATGTTCTTTGCCCATTTTTAATTGTGTTGCTCATCTTCTTTGAGTAGAGTCGTGTGAGTTCTTTCTATATTTTGGGGATTAAACCTTTGTCTGAGGTGTCATTGGCAAATATGTTTTCCCAAACTGTTGTTTCTCTTTTTATCTTGATACTGTTTTCCTTGGCCATGCAGAAGCTTTTAAGTTTGATGAGATCCCATTCGTTTATTCTTTCTGTTATGTCCCTTGTTCTAGGGGACGTATCAGTAAAAATATTGCTGCCTGGAATATCTGAGATTTTCCGGCCAATGCTCTCCTCTAGGACTTTAATGGTTTCCCGGCTTATATTTAAGTCTTTTATCCACCATGAATTTATTTTGGTGTATGGTGTAAGTTAGTGCTCGAGTTTCATTTTTTTGCATGTGTCTGTCCAGTTCTCCCAACACCATTTGTTGAAGAGGCTATCTTTACTCCATTTTAAGTTACTGCCCCCTTTGTTGAATATTAATTGACTGTAGAGATTTGGGTTTATTTCAGGGCTCTCTGTTCTATTCCATTGGTCTATGTGCCTGTTTTTATGCCAGTACCAGACTGTTTTGATTACAGTGGCCTTGTAATACAGTTTGATATCAGGTATTGTAATCCCTCCTACTTTGTTCTTTTTTCTCAAAATTGCAGCTGCTATTCGTGGTCTTTTGTGGTTCCGTATAAATTATTGAAGTGTTTGTTCTATGTCTGTGAAATATGCTATTGGCACTTTAATAGGTATTGCATTGAATCTGTTGCTTTTGGTAGTATGGACATTTTGACGATGTTAATTCTTCCAATCCATGAACACGGTATAGGTTTCCATTTGTTTGTGTCTTCCTTGATTTCTGTCTTCAGTGTGGTGTAGTTTTCTGCATACAGGTGTTTAACCTCCTTGGTAAGGTTTACTCCCAGATATTTTATTTTTCTTTTTGCTATATCAAATGGGATTTTTTTCATGATTTCTGCCTCTGCTGTTTCATTGTTAGTATAGAAATATGCCTTTGATTTCTGGATATTGACTTTGTAACCCCCTGTTTTGCCAAATTCATTTATTAGTTTGAGCAGTTTTTTGGTAGAGTCTATAGGATTTTCCATGTACACTATCATGTCATCTGCAAACAATGACAGTTTTGTTTCCTCCTTTCCAATTTGGATGCCTTTTATTTCCTTTTCTTGTCTGATCGCTGTGGCTAGAACTCCCAATACTATATTGAATAGAAGTGGCGAAAGTGGACAACCTTGTCTTGTTCCCGATCTTAGTGGAAAAGCTTTTAGGTTTTGCGCATTGAGTATGATGTTGGCTGTAGGTCTTTCATATATGGCCTTTATTATATTGAGGAATGCTCCCTCTATTCCCACTTTGCTGAGTACCTTTATCATAAATGGGTGTTGTACCTTATCAAAAGCTTTTTCCGCATCTATTGATATGATCATGTCGTTTTTGTGATTGCTTTTGTTTATGTGGTGTATTATATTTACTGATTTACGAATATTGAACCATCCTTGCATCCCTGGGATGAATCCCACTTGGTCGTGGTGTATGATCTTTTTGATGTATTGTTGGATGCGATTTGCCAATATTTTGTTGAGGATTTTAGCGTCTATGAACATCAGCAATATTGGCCTTAAGTTTTCTTTCTTTGTTGTGTCTCTATCTGGCTTTGGAATTAGGATGATGCTGGCTTCATTAAAAGAGTTCGGGAGTTTTCCATCCTTTTGGATTTTTTGAAATAGTCTGTGAAGAATCGGGGTTAGTTCTTCCTTAAAAGCTTTGTAGAATTCTCCCATGAAACCATCTGGTCCAGGGCTTTTGTGCGATGGGAGTTTTTTCATTACTTCTTCAATTTCATTTGCTGTTATTGGCCTGTTCAGGTTTTCTGCTTCTTTTTCATCGAGTTTTGGAAGATTATATTTTTCTAGAAATTTGTCCACTTCTTCTAGGTTTTCAAATTTCTTCGCATACAACTCTGCATAGTAATTCCTTACAATCCCTTCTATTTCTGTGGTATCAGCTGTAATGTCTCCTTTTTCATTTCTGATTGTGTTTATTTGGGTCCTCTCTTTTTTTCTTGATGAGCCTACTTAAAGGTTTATCTATTTTGTTTATCTTTTTAAAAAATCAACTCTTGGATTCATTGATCCTTAGAATTGTGCTTTTAGTCTCTATGTCATTTAATTCTGCTCTATTCTTGGTTATTTCCTTCCTTCTACTTGCTCTGGGCTATCTCTGTTGTTGTTCCTCGAGTTCTTGGAGGTGTTGAGTTAGGTTGTTTGTTTGAAATGTTTCTATTTGCTTTAGGTAAGCCTGTATCACTATGAACTTCCCTCTCAGGACTGCCTTCACGGTGTCCCATAAGTTTTGGATTGTTGTGAGTTCATTTTCATTTGTTTCCAGAAACTTTTTATTTCTTCCCTGATTTCCATCTTGACCCATTTGTTGTTTAATAGCATACCATTCAGTCTCCATGATTTTGGGTGTTTTGGGTTTTTTCCTTTGGGGTTAGTTTCCAATTTCAGTCCCTTGTGATCAGAGAAAATGCTTGGTATGATTTCTATTTTCCTAAATTTGTTGAGTCTTATTTTGTGTCCTATCATGTGATCTATCTTGGAAAATATTCCATTTGCATTTGAAAAGAATGTGTATTTAGCTGCTTTAGGATGAAGGGCTCTATATATATATCAATTAGGTCCATTTCATCTAGAGTGTCATTTAATGCTGCAATATCTTTGTTGATATTTTGTTTGGAAGATCTGTCCATTTTTGACAGTGGGGTGTTAAAATCCCCTTCTATAATTGTGTTGCTGTCAATATCTTTCTTGAGGTCCTCTAGGATTTTCTTTATATATTTGGTGCTCCTATGTTGGGTGCATATATATTTATGATGTTAATGTCTTCTTGATGTTCTCCGCTTGAGCAATATGAAGTGACCTTCTGGGTCTCACTTTATGGCCCTGTTTTTGAAGTCTATTTTGTCTGATATGAGAATTGCTACCCTGGCTTTTTCTTCTTGTCCATTTGCTTGGAAAATTTGTTTCCATCCTTTCACTTTTAGTCTGTGATGGTCTTTTGTCCTGAGGTGGGTCTCTTGTAGGCAGCATATGTGTGGGTCACGCTTTCTTATCCATTCAGCTATTCTTGTCTTTTAATTGGTGCATTTAATCCATTTACATTTAAGGTTATTATTGAAAGGTACTTATTCATTGCCATTTATGTACCTGTGTTCCTCTCCGTCTCTCTCTTTTCCTTCCTTTCCTTAAGGCAGCCCTTTTAGTAATTCTTGTAGAGCTGGTTTGGTGGAAGCATATTCTTTTAGACTTCTTTTGTCTTGGAAGCTCTTTATTTGGCCTTCTATCTTGATTGAGAGCCTTGCTGGGTAAAGTAGCCTTGGTTGTAGGCCTCTGTTTCTCATTACTTGAAATATTTCTTGCCATTCTCTTCTTGCTTGGAATGTTTCCATTGAGAAGTCAGTAGCCAACCTTATTGGGACCCCCTTGTACATTACTTCCTTTTTCTCCCTTGCTGCCTTTAGGATTCTCTCTTTGTCTTGGAGGTTTGCCATTTTAATGACCCAGCCTACCACTTTTAGGAAAGGGTGGGCATAAGTTAAGTGTCTTGTTAAGAAGGGTGGGCTTGTGAGTTGTATCTAGAAAGCAGTGTGGTTGCGGGTGGTCAGATTTGAGGTAAGGTGACAAGTACAGGTTAGTAACTGGGTGTAGCACGTCAGTAAATAGAGTAATAGAATTCAGGCACCTGTAAGGTGTTCTAAGGTCCGAGAGATGTGTTATGAAGTATTACTGTTGTACAGAACAGCTCTTAGTTACAATAATATTAGAGCAACACTCACGTGATAGATTCTATGTGATCTGTCTAAATGGGGGTTATAGAGCTTGGGTAGTATAGCAAAGGAAAGCAGGTGAAGTATAGAAAATCCGCAAAACACTGTGAAGGAAAGAGCAGTGGGAACCTGTCAGGTAGTACAGTATACCCAGCCAGGACTAAAAAACCTGTACAGAAAGAGGTGGGATACATAGATATTCTTAAAATAAAAAAAGGAGTAAGAATAATGCAAAAAAGTAATACACCTAAAAGAAAACTAAGCAACACACAAACAAACAATCCAACACACACACACACACACACACACACACTCAAAAGTCATGAGAAAAGGGGAATAAGTGGAAAATTTGGGAAGAACAGAAGGACCAAACCCGGACAAAAAGGAAAAGAATCGAAGGACAGAGTATTGAAAGATAGAGCAACAATACAGTTTACAAGATATAAGATTAATTACAAAAGAGGTTGAGAAAGAAAAAAGGGGGAAGACACACAGAGAGACACACACAGAGACACACACACTCGAGAAGGAAAAAAAAAAAAAAGGAAGCACCCTTCCTTTGTTGGTTTCAAACTGTCCAAACCTGTTTTTCTGATTGTGGCGTCTCTGAGGGCAGGTATGCAGGCGCCCCGCACGAGCAGGCTGCCGATTGGTCTGTGGTTGAGCACAGCCCCGGGAGGCTGCTTGTGTCCCTCGGTATCCGTATCCGGCACTGTCCTCCTCAGTCCCGTGGCGGGACCCAGGCGTTCCCACCCCTCCCCTGGATGGCTGCTGGGTGGGTGGGCCCTGAGGCAATCTTCGGTCTTAGAGCCACTCAGTTCACTTTCCAATAGAGACTCTCCACAAAGCCTGTCTCTCAGCCCAGCCCAATCCCAAAAGAGCAGCAATGACAGTGTCCTTCTTAAATCCCTTGGGCTGGCAGGCTGGCAGGCTGGCAACCACAGACTCCGCAGTTGCCACCCTTTAAGTTAACTTAAGCCCACAGGTCTCTGCCCGGTATTAACCTGCCTGCCTAGACAGGGAAGGGGGAGTCAGTTCTCTCCCACGGAGTCTGTTGCCAGCCCACCGGGTACCAGACCTCCAGAGTTCACTCCATCACAGGCGCCCCGGCCCTGGATTCGGACGGGGCTTCTGTTTCCCCCTGATGGTGCCGGCCCCCATTGCGCGCGAATTCTCATGGGTACTCACGCTCCGCAGGAGGTCACCTGCCCTAGGCGCCCCTGGGGGCAGCCCGCAGCCTAGAAGGTGGCAGGCGTGCAGCCGCTTTTGTCCTCACTCGCCTTCTGGAGTCCTTGCCGACCTGCAGGTGTCTGGTTCCTCTGTCACACTCTCTGGTCTCCTATTTTCATAAATGTTGGGGAACTGTTGGTTGATTATGCTGTTTTTCGGTAGATCCGCCTGGAT
Organism: Sturnira hondurensis; assembly: GCF_014824575.4. Lineage (NCBI taxonomy): Eukaryota > Metazoa > Chordata > Mammalia > Chiroptera > Phyllostomidae > Sturnira > Sturnira hondurensis. The sequence continues at coordinate 139,971 of NW_028080152.1, read as the reverse complement.
TTTCCACCAGATGCTCGAGAGCTGGGTTCCCTGGGTGCTACTCTGTAGCCATCTTAACCTCTGTCACCATCTTAAGCCCCCCCCCCCCCCCAGTTTTCTCTCATTAATTAGGACCAAGCACACAACTCAGTCCAGGGAATTTCTTGTTTCATCATCCTGGGGAGCCCAAGATAACCATGGGCATTTTCCATTGAAAACCTAAAGGAACAATGACTGTGTTCATTGGTACAAGTATATGTCTTTAGGCAGCAGGGCTTTCAATTTATTTTATTTTATTTTTAAATTTAATCTTATTCAAGTACAGCTTTCTGTTTTATATTCCCTGCCCTGCCCCCTAGTGCTCCCCACCTCCCTCCCATTTCCTCCCCCCACTGTAATTATCGTCCAAGTGTCCTTTATACTTGATCATGTGAGTCCCTTCCCTTTTCCCCTATCCTTCTCTCCCCTCTCCTCTCTGGACCCTGTCAGCCTGCTCCGTATTTCAGTGTCATTGTTCATAACTTGCTTGCTTGTGTGTTTTGTTGTTTAGATTCCTGTTAAAGGTGATATCATGTGGTATTTGTCTTTCACCGCCTGGCTTATTTTCCTCAACATAATGTTCTCTAGTTCCATTCATGATGTTGCAAAAGGTAGGAGCTCCTTCTTCCTTTATGCAGCATAGCATTCCATTGTGTAAATGTACCATAGCTTCTTGATGCAGTCATTTACTGATGGGCATCTAGGTTGCCTCCATCTCTTGGCTATCATGAATTATGCTCCTATGAACATCAGGGGGCATAGGTTCTTTTGGATTGGTGTTTCAGGGTTCTTAGGATATACTCCTAACAGTGGAATTGCTGGGTCAAAAGGCACGTCCATTTTTAGATTTCTTAGAAAATTCCATACTGTTTTCCATAGTGGTTGTACCAGTCTGCAATCCCACCAACAGTGAACTAGGGTCCCCTTTTCCCCACACCCTCTCCAGCACTTGTTGTTTGTTTCTTTTTTTTATCATAGCCATTCTGACTGGTGTTAAGTGGTATCTCATTGTGGTTTTAATTTGCATCTCTCTGATAGCTAGCGATATCGAGCATCTTTTCATGTGTCTCTGGATCCTCTGTATGTCCTCCTTGGAGAAATGTCTGTTCAAGTCCTTTTGGGCAGCAGGGCTTTCAAATGTACCAAGTTCAAACTTCCAAGTAACTGAATCAAAGATACCTTAGGTGGGTTATCATGTGTAATAGGTGTAAGAATGATGAAGCTCATTCTGAGTTCTACATTTGATTCAGTGACTTTTGTCTGTTCTCACTATAGGAGAGATGGCCTGATTTCAGTATAGGCATGGCTAAAGTATATAGCTATCCTTTAGGTAAAAAACCAGCATTGTTTTGTCCTGTCTTTTGTCTCAAGTGGCACTGACATAGAGACTTCACCATCTCATTTCATCATTTTATCATGTTGGATGCTTCTGAGTAATGGGAAAACAACTGAGATTAGTGGCATAGACTAGGTATTTTAAAATATTCAACAAACTAGAGAAAACCATGTCTAGACAGCTGAAGGAAAAGAAAACTGTAAAACAATGTCTCTTTTGCAAGTGATTTATATACATAAACAGATGAAAATCATGAAAAAGAACACAAATACATTGTGGACAATAATTGAAATAAGAAATCCACTGAAGTGGCTCAACAGTAGATCTGAGCAAATCAGTAAAGTTGAGGATGGGTCACTGAGATGATACTGTTAGGGGAACTGGTACATAGAGCTGTTCAGCGCTCCCTTTGTCAAATATTAATTTACAATAGAGACTTATGTTTATTTCTAGGCTCTTTATTCTGTTCCATTGGTCTATGTGTCTGTTCTTATGCCAGTGATTACAGTGGCCTTGTAATACAGTTTGATATCAGGTATTGTGATCACTCTTACTTTACTCTTCTTTCTCAAAATTGCTGCAGCCTTTTGGGGTCATTTATGGTTCCATACAATTTTTTGAAATGTTTGTTCCATACCTGTGAAGTAAGCCATTGGTGCTTTAATAGGTATTGATTTGAATGTATAAATTGGTTTGGTTAGTATGGACATTTTCATGATGTTAATTCTTCTGATCCATGAACACGATATATGTTTCCATGTTTTTGTGTCTTTTTAAATTTCTTTCTTCAGTGTTGTGTGGTGTAGTGAGTACAGTGTTTTACCTCCTTGGTTTAGTTTATTTCTAAGTATTTTATTTTTCTTGTTGTTATATCAAATGGAATTTTTATTTCCTGATTTCTGTTTCTGATGTTTCAGTGTTGGTGTACAAAACTGAGTTTGATTTCTAAATATTGATTTAATATCCTGCTGTTTTGCCAAATTAATTTATTAAGTTGAGCAGGTTTTTTCTTGCTGGGGTCTATGGGATTTTCTATATAGACTATCATGTCCTTTGCAAGCAATGACAATTTTTCTTCCTCCTTTTCAATTTGGATGCTTTTATCTTGTTGTCTGATTGCTGTGGCTTGGACTTCCAATACTATGTTGAATATAAATGGTGAAAGTTGACAATCTTGTCTTGTTTCTGATCTTAGTGGGAAAGTTTTCAGTTTTTGTCCATTGAGTATGATGTTGGCTGTAGGTATCCCATATATGGCTTTTATTATATTGAGGAATACTCCCTCCATTGGCACTTTCCTGAGTGTTTTTATGATAAATGTGTGCTGTACCTTATCAAGTGCTTTTCCTGCATCTATTGGTACGATCATGTGATTTTTTGCCTTTTCTTTTGTTTATGTGACATACTACTTTTGTTGATTTGTGAATATTGTATTATCCTTGCATCCCTGGGATGAGTCCCACTTGGTCATGGAGAATGATCTTTTTAATGAATTGCCGGATGTGGTTTCCCAATATTGCATTGAGGATTTGAGCATCTACGTTCATCAGTGATATTGGTCTGAAGTTTTGTTTCTTTATTGTGTCTTTATCTGGTTTTGGGATTAGGATAATGCTGGCTTCATAAAAAGAGTTTTGGAGCCTTTTATCTTCTTGGAATTTTTTACATACTTTGTGAAAATATGAGTTAGTTCTTTCTTAAGTTCTTTGTTGAATTCTCCTGTAAAACCAGCTGGTCTAGAGCTTTTGTGTGTTGGGAGTTTTTTGATTGCTGTTTCAATTTTGTCAGCTGTTATTGGCCTGTTGAGGCTTTCTGCTTGTACTTCATTGAGTTTGGAAGATTATATTTTTCTAAAAATTTGTCCATTTTGTGTAGGTTTTCAAATTTCTTGGCATATAGTTTTTCATAGTAAATTCTTACAATCCTTTGGGTGTCTATGGTATCAGTTGTGATTTGTCCCCTTTCATTTCTGATTGTGTTTATTTAGGTCCTTTCTCCTTTTTCATTGATTCATCTGTTTAAAGGCTCATCAATTTTGTTTATTTTTTCAATAAACCAGCTCCTGGATTTTTTGATTCTTATAATTGTGCTTGTAGTCTCTATGTCATTTAATTCTGCTCTGATGTTGGTTATTTCTTGCCTTGTACTTTCTCTGTGTTGTCTTCATTGTTGTTCATTGAGTTCTTGTAGGCATAGGTTATGTTGTTTAGTTGAAATGATTTTATGCTTGTTTGGTAGGCCTGTATCCCTATGAACTTTCTTCTCAGGACTGACTTTACTGTGTCCACAGGTTTTGGGTTGTTGTGAGTTCATTTTAGTTTGTTTCCAGAAACTATTTGGTTTTTTTCTTCATCTCATTCTTGAGGTATTCATTAATAACATGCTATTCAATGTCCATGAGTTTGAGTGTTTTTGAGTTTTTCCTTGAGGTTGGTTTCTAGTTTCAGACCCCTGTGGACCGAGAAAGTGCTTGATATGACTTTAATTTTCTTGAATTTGTTCAGGCTTGTTTTGTGTGTTATCATGTAGTCTATCTTTCAAGGGTTTCCATGTGCTTGTGAAAAGAATGTGAATTTTGTTTCTCTGGGTTGAAAGTCTCTGTATATATCAGTTAAGTACATCTGATATAGGATAATGGTAAATGCTGCAATATCTTTGTTGATGTCTTGTTGGGAAGATCTATCTATTTGTTGAAAGTGGGGTATTGGAATCCTCTACTATGATTGTGTTGCTGTCTATATGTTTCTTGAAGTCCTCCAATATTTCTGTTATGTATTTTAGGTGGTCTTATGTTGAGTGCATATATATTTACAAAGTTTATGTCTTCTTGATAGATTCTGCCCTCTAATATTTTGTAGTGACCTGCTGGGTTTGTTTTTATGGTCTTTTTTTGTAGTCCATTTTGCCCGATGTGAGAAATGCTACCCTGGCTTATTTTCTGTGTTTGTTTGCTCAGAATAATTGTCTCCAGCCCTTCACTATCTGTCTTTGTAGGTCTTTTGTGCTGAGGCGGGTCCCTTGTAGGCAGCATATGTATGGGACATGCTTTCCAATTCATTAAGCTATTCCATGAATTTTGATTCGAGCATTTGATCTGTTTATGTTTAAGGTTATTATTTATCGGTACTTACTGATTGCCATTTTTTGTACCTATGTTCCTCTCTCTGGTTCTTTTCCCTACTTTTATTAAAGCAGTCATTTTAGCATCTCATGCAGATCAGGTTTGGTGGTGGTGCATATTTTTAGACTTCTTTTGGCTTGGAAGCTCAATATTTGGCCTTCCATATTAAATGAGGGCCTTGCTGGGTAAAGTAGCCCTGGTTGCAGGCCTCTGGTTTTCATTATTTGGAATATTTCTTGCCATTCTCTCTGGATTTGGAGAGTTTCTTTTCAGAAGTCAACTGCTAGCCTTATCAGGGCTCCCTTGTATGTGACTTCTTGTTTCTCCCTTGCTGCCTTTAAGATTCTTTCTTTGTTTTGTAATTTTGGCATTCTACTTATGGCTTGTCTTGGGGTGGGCCTCTTTAAGTGCCTCTGGATTGGGACTCTCCAAGTTTTAGGAAGTTGTGTAAATTTCTTTCTCATCAAATTAGGAATGTTCTCCATCATTACTTTTTCAAACAGGTATTCTATCCCTTGGTCTTCTTCTCCTTCTGGTATCCCTATCATACCGCTATTATTTTATTTCATGTTGTCCTATACTTCCCTTACCACCACTTCATTCTTTCTGAGTCTTTTTTGCTTTTCTTGCTCCATCTAGGTGTTTTTTTCCTTCTTTTACCTGTTCTTCAAGCTCAGTGATTTGGTCCTCTGCTTCATGCAGCCTGCTTGCAATTTCTTTTACTGTGTTTTTTCTTTCTGAGATTTTCTTGTTCATTTCTTCCTGTTTTTTTTGTTGATAGTTTTTGTTTTCTTTTTCATGCTGATGTAGTTCTCACTCAGTTCCTTGTATTTGTCTGTGAGTTCCTTGAGCATCTTTATAACTATTATTTCCAATTTTATATCTGACAGTTTTGTTACCTCCATTTTCTTTATCTCTTTTAGTTGGGAGTCTTCCATTCTTTTTGGTTTCATGTTCTTTTTTTGTCTCCCATTTTAGTTGACTCTTTTTGTTTGTTTGTGTGCTCCCAGATGTTTTGCGTTGGTAGCTGTCTTCGTAGGGTGAACATTTATGTTAGGCATTGCATGAGTTTCAGTGGTGTGGTCTCTTTGATCTCCTGGGCTGGATGCTATAGGTTTGCCCTTTCTTCTGTTTCTGTGGGCTCTTTTTGTAATTGGGTTTTTATCTTTTGGTGGTTCCTTCATTGGTGGTTTCTCTCCTCTAGCAGGTATACTGATGTCTGTAGTTCCCACCTATTCTTGTATATGATCAGTGTCAGGGACTAGGCAAAATAGATTAAGACAGCGTCAGAGAGTATTTGATGGTTTTTAAGGTAGCAGCATGTAGAGTAGACATAAGAGATTCTTAGGATAAGTATAATGTGAACTGTGATATTTCACTGAACTAGCCACTTTTTATAAAAGGTGAAAGGAAGATAAGACTCTTATTAGAGGGGAGGATGATTGTGAGCTGACTACACAAAACAGAGCAAGGTTAGGTGATGAGGTGCAGTGATAGTAAAGGTTAGAAAGTCGGCAAGTGTGAGAGATAACAGAGTCAACCACAATAATAATAATGCTCAGGATTGAAGTGAAGTGGGCTAAGTTCAGGGAGGGTTGCAATATGTACAATTGTCTGGAACAACAATTGTGTATAATAGTACTGGGACAACATTAATGTGACCAGAAATATGTAATTTGGATAACCAGAATGGAAAGTACTTGATCAATAGTCGTGTATTATTGTAACATAAGTGAAGCAAAAAAAAAATTAAAGAGATAACTAAGGAGTCAATAAAGAGAGCATAAGGAAAACCAAGCAATGCAATTAAACAGGGAAAGAAAACCTGGAAAACTAAACAGAAGAAAGATAATTAAAAATACTAATAAAATAAAAGTTGTAAAAATAATGAAGAGATAATAATAATACACATGTACAGTAAAATGCCAGCTCTATGGGATAGCAAGGTGACATTTGTCTCAGTTTCTCACTTTTGGGGGTCAGCCTTGTACTGCCACTTTTGATGTGTCTCTCGTCCCTTCATAACTTCTTGTATTATTGTCCCATTCATGGGAAGAAAAAAAGGAAGGAAAGAAAATGAGAGGACCAAATAGAAAAGTAAAAAGGTATAAGCCTCCTGCTGACTTTAAACCTGTTCAATGAGTTCTGCTGGTCTTCCTAGATGACTCAGAAATAGGGGGGCTTGGCTTCTGTTTTCTGCTTTCTATGTTTTAAGAGGATGGGGACCAGGTCTGGGTCACAATATTTACAGTTTCCTGGCCTCCATTGGCCCAGGTACTCTGTGCGATGGTGGGCTCAAATCAGCCACTCAGTCTTTGGGCACACAACATGAGTCAATCTTGGGCATGGAAAGCCAGACAAGCCAGGCCTGTGGTTCTTCTCAGCTACTCAGTCTCTGGGTGCCCACCCTGAGCCAATGTCACATTTAGAGGCCGAGGCAAGTGGGGAGCATTGTTCTGCTCAACTATTCAGTCAGTTTCTGGGCAGGAGCTGCTGAAATCACCCTGAAGGCAAGCCAGCCACTGCTGAGAGTTCCTTACAAAACAGCTGCTTGCTGTTCTTAACAAGTGCCCTGCTTTTCACACAGCCCAACCTTCCAGCCAGTCTGGAGACCATGTGAGTCAGGTTCCCACATGACCCCACTTCTCCCTTCTCCAGTTGTAGCCCAGGACCCCAATTACTCTGGTTCTGAAGCTCTCAGTCCCAGTGGATGTATACTGCCTATGTGTGTCCCTAACTTCATCTCTATTCTCCCCAGCAACTTCCAGCATCCAGGTACCTCCTGGTGTCAGGCTGCCCTCCCTTCTCCAATAGGGGAGGAAGCTGGTGCTCTAACTCTCCTCCTTGTATCCTGCAAAATGGGACAGGTGGGGGCCACAGTAATCTTGGTCCCCATACAGATCCCAGGGACCTTACTATCCCAGAGCAATCTCCTCACCATCTGTTTTGCAATGTGTTCTCCAATTTTTTTGCCTCCAAACTTCATATAAACTGGGATTTCATTGACTGTTTACTTTGCATCTCAGAAGATTAGCCAGGTTTTCCAGCTGGTAACAAGGGGAACTGGGCTCTGCTCCCACTTACTTACAACTCCCACTGCCATCTTCTCCCAACAGTGTCATTAAATGTTGTGCAGATTTACGATTTCAGTAGTATACTCGATGTTCTATCTAACTAAATAGTTGTCATCTTAGGGTCTGACACTTCACAGACCTCACAAAGTTTAGGCTTAAATGCCATAGCTTCTGTATAGAGTTGACACATTGAGACAACTGTGTACAGTGGTGGGGCTGTTTTAAGTTCATGTGTATCCATACAACACAGATGGTCTCAGAGACCCATTGTGTTGTTAGACACTGACAATGAGCCATGTTTCTTTTCAGTTAAGCTGCACCCTTACCTGTTTTTTTCTTGAATGTTGGATAAAATTTCTACTGAGTGATATATATTATCTATGGAACAACTGGTCACAGACCCCACTCACTGTCCCTGTACCTCTGAGGCTGAGTTCAGAAGTAAAGCTTTTCTTAATGTGGTTGTATTTGGAGGTGGGGCCTTTGGGAAGTGATTTGGTCATGAATGTGGAGTTCTTATGAATAGAATTCGTGTCCTTATTATGGAGACCCAAGAGGTCTTGTCCTTTATGCCAGGTGAGAACCCAGGGAAGATGGCTGTCTGTGAACTAGGAAGCAAGGCCTCACCAGACACTGCAGCTGCCAGCACCTTGACATGGTCTTCTCAGCTTCTAGATCTGTGAGAAATAATTGTTAAATGTCTACCACACAGTCTATAGAATTCTGGTATGGTAGCTCAAAAGGATGAAGTCAGGTATTTAGGTAATTTTTAAATTTGTATAGTTACTTCATGTGATAAGACAAAAATCTTAGTTAATTGTCTGCATTCAATGATCTCTGTGAAGTCAGGGAAAGCTACTTCATTGTCTTTGTGCTCTGTGTTGCCCCTCAATGACTGGGACATAGAATCAACTCCATTGACTTTGTACCTTACTGTTATTCTAGAATTGATCTCTTAGAATAAGAATTTTACTGATGAATTTTGATGAACTCTTTCTAGATTAAATTTATGTGTATGTTACAAATTTTTGTTCTTCTTTAGTTTTGTTACAAGTATTTCCGTTATATTACTTATGCTATAATTATGAGTGTTTTTACACAAATATGTTACATTTTTATATTCTCTCAAATTTTGATTTCATCTATCACATCACTCTTGGACAATTCCATTTTTTCTTAAAAGGTTTTTATCTATTATAACAACTTATTATTTAAAATGACCTTCAAGAAGTTTTTAACTTGCATAATTTATTTTATGATGAAAATGCATTTAAGTTGGACACTCCAGAATAACCCTTAGGTTGCAGGTGGTAGGAACGTGCATAACCTTGACCAGTTTTGTCAGCAGCTGTCAGAAGCTAAGAAGTGCAGAAAATTGTGGCGGAGTAGGACAGAGCAATACCGGTTCTCGTACCCCCGGGAGGAAGTCCTGGAAGATTTGCTGAAGACCAGTGCAATCAATTCCCCAACCAACAATTCCCCAGCATTTATTAAAATAAGAGACCAGAGATAGTGACAAACCAGACAGCTACAGGTCATTGGGGTCTCAGGAGGCGATTAAGGACAGAGGCGGCCAGGGTGGTGGCAGCCCTTGGGTGGCACATAAAGGCCCTGGAGCCGGGGCTGCCACAGTGGTTGGAGCCCAGAGGCTTCCTTCCATCTGTGCCCATGGACAGAAGTGTCTGCCAGGGAGAACTCATCGGGAGCCAGGCAACCCTGAGTAAAGTCAAGGGCTACAGAGGTGGCAGATCAGCAGCCATTGGCTGGCTTGTAAAAACTTCGGAGCCGGAGCGCAGCTGCTGTAGGCAGGGGTTGGGGCCCAGAGGCTTCTGCCTGCACACAGCTACAGGGGCGTCAGACCAGCGACAGGGGCGGCTGCCATAGAGGACTCATCAGGAGTCTGGCACCTCTGAGTAAAGACAAAAGAGGCAGCGGCAGGGCTGGCTGCCCTCAGGAGCCAGGCACCCCAGAGTAAAGTCAAAAGCAGCAGTGGCGGGACTAGCAGCCATTGGCCAGTGCATAAAGACCTCAGAGCTGCTGCTGCCATAGCTTCCAGGGCCCAGAGGCTTCTGTCTCCGGCCAGCATCGGGGCATCTGTCACAAAGGACTCATCAGGAGCCCAGCACCTGTAAGTAAACACAAAAGCGGCAGCAGCAGGTCTGGCCACCCTTGGCCAGCCTGAAATGCCTCGGAGCCACTGCTGCTGCCTGGTTAGGGGTGTAGAGGCTTCTGTCTGCGGCCACTGCCATGGAGGACTCATAGGGAGCCGAGCACCCAGTGGAGCATTGGACTGGCTGAGGGGTCCTTGGAAGAGCTGTCTCCCTCACTCACCATCTAGGTGGGACCCGTCTGCCTAGGCATGCAGGAAGGGTGGCAAGGACAGGGGGCCATGTTCAGTTGCGATCTCTGTGGTCGCCAGCCCACCAGCCTGCCCCTGCCAGCCCAGGAAATTTGAGAGGAGCATTGTCCTAACCAGCCAGGTTGGGGATTGGGCTGGGCTGAGAGGTACGCTTTCTGCAGAAGTTTTTACTGGAAACTGGACTGAGGTGTTCTCCTGTGAAGGCAGCTTGACTTGCTTCTCACCCAGCCACAGGACAGGGAAGGACCAGTACTAGATCCCCTGGAAACCAGGCAGCCTTTCGGGTGGTGGGGGGGCGCCCGCACCCCAGTCTGGTAGCCTGGAGGGTGGGCGGGTGTGCGCCTGGGTCTACAACCCAGCCCACAGAGGGGTCCTACCGAAAACAGAAAAATCGGATTGGACAATTTGAAACCAACAAGAGAGGAGGTGTTTTTTTTTTTTTTTAAAAACTGTTTTAAACTTTTTTCACTAATTGTATATTTTTTCAATTTTATTTTTGCTGTATCATTCAGTACTCTCTTCCCCTTCTTTCTTTTTTCCTGTTTTAGTCCCTCTTCATTTCACCCCAAACTTATTGCTTTTTCCTCACTTCTCTGTCATTTTCTTTGTGTTTGTTTGTTTGTTTGATGCTTTCTATACCACTCTAAATACTTCATAACACATCTCTCGGGTCTTAGCCCACTTTACATGTTCCTGAATTCTATTATTATAGTGATTAACTCTACTTGCTCACATGCTACATCTATTTACTATTCTTTGCTCTCACCTTACCTCAAAATCTGACCACCCCAAACCTCACTGCTTTCTAGATACAACTCACAAGCCTTCCCTCCCCAACAAGAGACTTACCTTTGGTCTATCCTTTCTTAAAAGTGGCAAATTGGATTGAAGATTACAGTTAACACTATATAGAGCCTAAAGACCTTCTATCTCTTTTCTACTGGCTGTGACTGTAAATATCATAAAATACTCTCCTGCTGTCATAAACCATTTTGCCTCCCCATCCAACTGATCACACAAACACAAAGAAAGGAGTAGGTGGAAGTGGAGAACATCAAGATACCTGTAGGAGATTGCACCACTGAATTTCACAGGCATTCTCCCACAGAAGTTCACACCATAAACCCACGGAGTCAGAACAGATGAATTTAAGAACTGAGGCTAACAAGAAGAGTCTCATAAGCAATGGGGAGAAAAAGAACCAATGCCCAAATGAAAGAAAAGGTGGAAGTCTCAGAAATAATGTCAGATGAAAGAGAGGCAAGTCAGCTATCAGATATTGAATTCAAAGCACTAGTTATCAGGAAATGCAAAGAGCTCACAATGAGCTACCAGAAACTAGAGGGGAGCTGCAATGAGCTCTCCGCAAAGTATATCAACATGAAAAAGGAAATAGAAATTAGCAGCAAAGGCCAAGAGGAAATGAAGAATACAATTTCGGAACCGAAGAACACAGTAGAAGGAATGAAAAGCAAGATCAATGAGGCAAGAGATTGGATAAACAAGTTGGAGGACACAGTAGAAAGAATCTCCAAGAAAGAGCAAGAAAGGGAAAAGAGGCTCAAAAAGAATGAAGATGGACTAAGAGACATGCAAGATAATATGAAACATAATAATATCCGAATAATAGGAATACGAGAAGGAGAAGAAGAAGAACAAGGGATAGAAAGCCTATTTGAAAGAGTAATGATGGGAAATTTTCCTAATTTGATGAGAGAAAAAGTTACACGCATCCAGGAATCACAGAGAGTCCCATTCAAGAGGAACCCAAATAGGTCCACTTCAAGACACATTATCATTAAAATGGAAAAATTCGAAGACAAAGAGAGAATCTTAGAGGCAGCAAGGGAGAAAAAGGAAGTAACATACAAGGGGGTCCCAATAACGTTAGCTACTGAATTCTCAATGGAAACATTCCAAGCAAGAAGAGAATGGCAAGAAATATTTCAAGTAATGAGAACCAGAGGCCTACAACCAAGGCTACTTTACCCAGCAAGGCTCTCACTCAAGATAGAAGGCCAAATAAAGAGCTTCCAAGAAAAACAAAGTCTAAAATACTATGCGTCCACCAAACCACCTCTATGAGAAATACTAAAAGGACTACTTTAAGGAAAGGAAGGAAAAGAGAGAGACAGACAGGAACTGTGGTACAAAAATGGCAATGAATAAGTACCTATCAATAATAACCTTAAATGTGAATGGATTAAATGCTCCAATCAAAAGACATAGAATAGCTCAATGGATAAGAAAGCATGACCCACACATATCCTGCCTACAAGAGACCCACCTCAGGACAAAAGACCATCATAGAATAAAAGTGAAAGGCTGGAAACAAATTTTTCAAGCAAAGGGTCAAGAAAAGAAAGCCAGAGTAGCAATTCTCATATCAGACAAAATAGACTTCAAAAAATGGGCCAAATGAGGGACCCAGAAGGTCACTTCATAATACTCAAGGGAAGAATCCACCAAGAAGACATTAACATCAAAATATATATATACACCCAACATAGGAGCACCCAAATATATAAGGAAAATCCCAGAAGACTTCAATAAAGATATTGACAGAAACACAATTAGAGTAGGGGATTTTAACACCCCACTGTCAAAAATGGACAGATCTTCCAAACAAAATATCAAGAAAGATATAGCAGCATTAAACAACACTCTAGAAGAAATGGACTTGACTGATATATATAGAGCGCTTCATCCCAAAGAAGCTAAATACACATTCTTTTCAAATGCACATGGAACATTTTCAAAGAAAGACCACAGGATAGGACACAAAATGAGCCTCAACAAATTCAAGAAAACTGAAATCATACCAAGCATTTTCTCTGACCACAAGAGACTGAAATTAGAAACAAATCCCACAGGAAAAAGCCCAGAACACCCAATATCATGGAGACTGAATGGCATGCTATTAAACAACGAATGGGTCAAGATTGAAATTAGGGAAGAAATCAAAAAGTTTCTGGAAACAAATGAAAATGAACTCACAACAACCCAAAACTTATGGGACATGGCCAAGGCAGTCCTGAGAGGGAAGTTCATAGCAATACAGGCATACCTAAAGAAAATAGAAACATTTCAAACAAATGACCTAACCCGACTCCTGCAATAACTCGAAGAACAACAACAACAACGACAGTCCAGAGCAAGTAGAAGGAAGGAAATAACCAAGATCAGAGCAGAATTAAATGACATAGAGACTAAAAGCACAATTCTAAGGATCAATGGATCCAAGAGTTGGTTTTTTGGAAAGATAAACAAAATAGAGAAGCCTTTAAGTAGGCTCATTAATAAAAGAAGATAGAGGACACAAATAAACAGAATAAGAAGTGAAAGAGGAGACATTACAACTGATACCACAGAAATAGAAGGGATTGTAAGAAATTACTATGAAGAACTGTATGCCAAGAAATTTGAAAACCTAGATGAAATGGACAAATTTCTAGAAAAATATAATCTTCCAAAACTCAATGAAGAAGAAGTAGAAAACCTGAATAAATCAGTAACAGCAGATGAAATTGAAGCAGTAATCAAAAAACTCCCACCACACCAAAGCCCTGGACCAGATGGTTTCACAGGAGAATTCTACAAAGCACTTAAAGAAGAGCTAACCCCTATTCTTCACAGAGTATTCCAAAATATCCAAAATGATGGGAAACTCCCAAACTCTTTTTATGAAGCCAGCACCATCCTAATTGCAAGACCAGATAGAGACACAGCAAAGAAAGAAAACATTAGGCCAATATCGCTGATGAACATAGATGCTAAAATCCTCAACAAAATATTGGCAAATCACATCCAACAATACATCAAAAAGATTATACTCCATGACCAAGTGGGATTCATCCCAGGGATGCAAGGATGGTTCAATATCCGAAAATCAGTAAATGTAATACACCACTAAAACAAAGCAAAGACAAAAATCACATGGTCGTATCAATAGATGTGGAAAAGGCTTTTGATAAGGTACAACACCCATTTATGATAAAGGTACTCAGCAAAGTGGGAATAGAGGGAGCATTCCTCAATATAATAAAGGTCATATATGAAAGACCTACAGCCAACATAATAATCAATGGGCAAAAGCTAAAAGCTTTTCCACTAAGATCAGGAACAAGACAAGGTTGTCCACTTTCACCACTTCTATTTAATATAGTACTGGAAGTTTTAGTCTCAGTGATCAGGCAAGAAAAGGAAATAAAAGGCATCCAAATTGGAAAGGAAGAAACAAAACTGTCATTGTTTGCAGATGACATGATAGTGTACATGGAAAATCCTATAAACTCTACCAAAAAACTGCCACCTTGCACCCTCACTTGGTCCACCCCTTGCTACCCAACACCTGGGATCCAGCTACAGGTGCCTGCATGCCTGGGTCGGGGGATCTTTTCTGCACGAACCTGCTCCACTGCTGGCTCCGCTCCTCTTACAGGTCTGGCTGAATGGTTCGTTGTTGTCGGACTTGTGTTTGGGCTTTGTTTTTGTTAGTAAAACTTGGTTGTTTTAAAACTTGGGTGTGCGAGAAGGCACATTGTTTCCACTTAGGCCTCCATCTTGGTGGAAGTCCCACCAATGCTCTTCATATGAAGTAGCGGTGGGGGCGGGGGGCTAATAAAAAGATAAAGAAATTGTTACATAAAAAAAAAAACATCCACTTCAGACTAAGGTTATAGGCTTGTGATGTGATCAAAGTTAACAATCATAACTTCGCAATCACCAATTTTGTATTCCTTTCACTTTCTGCCAATTTCTTGACTAGTCAGAGAGTATTATCCAGATGGATAATTCACACCTTACTTACCATTGCAGTCAGTTCTACAATGATTCTGTTTTGTTGTTTTCCCCTGTTTCTCACTGCTGTCTACTGGGCATGGGAGTAGAAGTAGATATTGTATTGCATGCCTTTATTCATTTGTAGCAACCCAATTTTCTGTCATTAATTAGGACCAAGCACTCAAGTCAGTATGGGGATCGTGCTGTTTCATCAGCCTGGGGAGCCCAACATAACCATGGACATTTTCCATGGAAAATGCAATAGAACAACGTATTCATTTGTGCAAGTATTTCTCTGTGGGCACTAGGGCTTTCAAACATACCAAGTTCAAACTTCCAAGTAACTGAATCAAAAATACCTTAGGTGGGTTATAATGTGTAATAGGTGTAAGAATGATGAAGCTCATTCTGAGTTCCACATTTGATTTAATAACTTTTGTCTGTTCTGATTACAGAGATGGACACTAATTCAAATATAGGCATGTCTGAAGTATAAACGATATTATATTGGATAAGTAACAGAGTTACATAAATTTTGTGCTGTCTTTTGTCTGAAGTGGCACTGTCATAAGAGACTTCACCATCTCATTTCATCATTATATTATGTTGTATGCTTCTGAGTAATGGGGAAACTTGTGAGATCAGTGATATAGACTGTAGTTATTTTAAAATATTGAAAGAATGAAAGAAAATCATGTCAAAAGAGCTGAGGGAAAGAAATTATGAAACAATGTCTCAATAGCAAGATACTTATATCAGTAAATAGATGAAAATTTTGAAAAAGTACACAAATACATTATGGACAATAATTGAAGTAAGAAATCCACTAAAGTGGCTCAACAGTAGGTCTGAGCAAGCAGAAGAAAGTCAGTGAAGTTGAGGATGGATCACTGAGTTGATTCCATTAGGGCAGCTGGTATATAGAGCTGTTCAGAGCTCCCTTTGTTGAATATTAATTTACGGTAGAGACTTAGGTTTATTTCTAGGCTCTTGATTCTGTTCGATTAGTCTGTGTGTCTGTTCTTATGCCAGTACCAGGCTGGCCTTGCATTATGGTGGCCTTGCAATACAGTTTGATATTAGGCATTGTGATTTCTCCTACTTTACTCTTCTTTATCAAGTTGCTGCAGCTCTTTGGAATTGTTCAAGGTTCTATAGAAGTTTTGAAGTGTTTTTTCTCCATCTGTGAAATATGCCATTACTACTTTAATAGGTATTTAGTTGAATGTATAGATTGCTTTGGGTAGTATGGACATTTTAATGATGTTAATCCTTCAAATCCATGAACACGGTATATGTTTCCATTTGTTTGTGTCTTTCTTAATTTCTTTTTTCAGTGTTGTGTAGTTTTGTTAGCACCGTCTTTTACCCCCTTGGTTATGTTTATTCCTAGGTATTTTATTTTTCTTGTTGCTATATAAAATGAAAATTTTTATCTTATTTCTGTTTCTGATGTTTCATTGTTGATCTTCAAAAGTAAGTTTGATTTCTGAACATTGACTTTGTATCCTGCTGTTTTGCAAAATTTATTTGTTAGGCCAAGCAGTTTCTTTTGGTGGGGTGTATAGGATTTTCTATGTACACTATCATGTCATTTGCAGACATTGACAGCTTTGTTTCCTCTTTTTAAATTTGGATGCCCATTATTTCCTTTTTTGTCTGATGGCTGTAGCTAGGACTTCCAACAATATGTCTAATAGAAGTGGTTAAAGTAGACCTCCTTGTCTCATTCCTTATTTTAGTGGTAAAGTTTTCAGATTTTGTCCACGGAGTATGATGTTGACTTTAGGTCTCTCATATATGGCCTTTATTATGTTGAGGAATGCTCCCTCTATTCACACATGGCTGAGTGTTTTCATCATAAGTGGTGCTGTACCTTATCACGTGCTTTTTCTGCATCTATTGATATGCTGATGTGATTTTTTTCTTTGCTTTTGTTTCTGTGATGTATTACTATTATTGTTTTGTGAATGTTGTAGCATCCCAGCATCCCTGGGATGAATGCCACTTGGTCAATGGTGTATGATCTCTTTAATGAATTGTTGGATGCATTTTGCCAATATTTTGTTGAGGGTTTTAGTGTCTATTTTCAATAGTGATATTGGCTTAAAGTTTTCTTTCTTTTTTGTGTCTTTATCTGGTTTTGGGATTAGGATGATGCTGGCTTCATAAAGAAGAGTTTTGGAGTGTTCTATCTTCTTGGATTTTTTGTAACAGTTTATAAAGGATAGGTATCAGCTCTTCCTTAAATACTTTGTAGTATTCTCCTGCGAAACCATCCAGTTCAGGGCTTTTGTTGTTTGAGAGTTTTGGGGATTAGTGCTTCAATTTCATCAGCTCTTCTTGGTCTGTTCGGACTTCCTGCTTCTTCTTCATTGAGTTAGGAAAATTACATTTTTCTAGACGTTTTTTCATTTTACCTAGGTTTTCATAGTTTTACCAAAGTTTCTTGGCATATAGTTTTCCATAGTAAGTTCTTATAATATTTTGTATTTCTGTGGTATCAGTTGTAATTTTCCCCCTTTCATTTGTGATTGTGTTAATTTAAGTCCTTTCACTGTTTTCCTTGATGATTCTCCTTAAAGACTTGTTAATTTTGTTTATATTTTCACAGAACCAACTCATGGATGTAATGATTCTTAGAATTGTGCTGTTTGTCATTATGTCACTTAATTCTACTCTGATATTGTTTTTCTTCTTTCTTCTACTTGCTCTGGGGTGTCTTTGTTGTTGTTCCTTGAGTTCTTTTTTTTAAAAAAATTATTTAATTATTTTTCAAGTAGAATTTTCTGTCTATTAATCCCATCCCCCTTCCCCCTGCTTCCCCCCTCCCTCCCATTTCTACTCTTCTTAGTTATTGTCCATGTATCCTTTGTATTTGTTCCTCTAAATCCCTCCCCTATTTCCCCTGAAATTCCCTCCCCTCTCCCATCTGGTCGCTCTTCCCCTGTTCTCTATTTCAGTGTCTTTGTTTATATTTTGCTTGCTTGTTTGTTTTGTTGTTTAACTTCCTGTTAAAGGTGAGATCATATGGTATTTGTCCTTCAACACCTGGCTTATTTCACTCAGCATAACGCTTTCCAGTTCCAATTGTTCCTTGAGTTCTTTTCGGTTGAGGGTTAGGTTGTTTATTTGAAATATTTCTATCTTTTATAGGTAGGCCTGTATTGCTATGAACTTCCCCCTCCTGAGAGTCTTTGCTGTATCCCCTAAGATTTGGATTGTTGTTAGTTCATTTTCATTTGCTTCGAGAAATTTTTTGATTCCTTCCTTGATCTAATTTTTGACTCATTCATTAATAACATGCTACTCACCCTGGCTGGTGCAGCTCAGTGAATTGAGCACTGGCCAGTGAAGCAAAGGGTTGCTGGTTTGATTCCCAGTCTGGGCACATGCCTGGGTTGCAGGCCACATGCCCATTAGGGGACACATGAGAGGCAACCTCACATTGGTGTTTATTTCCCACTCTTTCTCCTTCCCTTCCCATCTCTCTAAACAATAAATAAAGAAAATATATTTTAAAATAACATGCTCTATAATCTCCATGAGTTTGAGTGTTTTTGAGTATTTTTTTCATTGAGGTTGGTTTCTAGTTTCAGTCCCTTGTCGTTAGAGAAAATGGTTGATATGATTCTAATTTTCTTTAATTTTTTTATTTAACACTTGTTCAAGTACAGTTTTCTCTCTTGTATTCCCAGCCCTGCCCTCCCCCAGTGCTCCCCACCTCCCTCCCATCTCTGCCCCCCACCTTAGTTATTGTCTATGTGTTCTTTATACTTGTTCATGTGAGTACTTCCCCTTTTCCCCTGTGATTCTCTCCCCTCTAGACCCTGTCAGCATGTTCTGTGTTTCAGTGTCTTTGGTTACCTTTTGCTTGCTTGTTTGTTTTGCTGTTTAGATTCCTGTTAAAGGTGATATCATATGGTATTTGTCTTTCACTGCCTGGCTTATTTCGCTCAGCATAATGCTTTCCAGTTCCATCCATGATGTTGCAAAGTGTAGGAGCTCCTTCTTCCTTTCTGCAGCATAGAATTCCATTGTGTAAATGTACCATTGTTTTTTGATCCAGTAATCGACCGATGCGCATTTAGGTTGCTTCCAACTCTTGGCTATTGTAAATTGTGCTGCTATGAACATTGGGGTACATAGGTTCTTTTGGATTGGTGTTTCAGGGTTCTTAGGATATACTCCTAACAGTGGAATTGCTGGGTCAAAAGGCACGTCCATTTTTAGATTTCTTAGAAAATTCCATACTGTTTTCCATAGTGGTTGTACCAGTCTGCAATCCCACCAACAGTGAACTAGGGTCCTCTTTTCCCCACAACCTCTCCAGCACTTGTTTGTTTCTTTGTTTATGATAGCCATTCTGACTGGTGTTAAGTGGTATCTCATTGTGGTTTTAATTTGCATCTCTCTGATAGCTAGTGATATCGAGCATCTTTTCATGTGTCTCTGGATCCTCTGTATGTCCTTCTTGGAGAAATGTCTGTTCAAGTCCTCTGACCATTTTTTGATCGGGTTGCTCGTCTTCTTTGAGTGGAGTTGAGTGAGTTCTTTGTATATTTTGGAGATTAAACCCTTATCTGAGTTATCATTGGCAAATATGTTTTCCCAAACTGTTGTTTCTCTTTTTATCTTAATACTGTTTTCCTTAGCCATGCAGAAACTTTTAATTTTGATGATATCCCATGTATTTCTACTTTCCTTTATATCCCTTGCTCTAGGGGACGTGTCAGTAAAAATATTGCTTCATGGAATATCTGAGATTTTCTTGCCAATGCTCTCCTCTAGGGCTTTAATGGTTTCACGGCTTATATTTAAGTCTTTTATCCACCTTGAATTTATTTTGGTGTATGGTGTAAGTTGGTGCTCAAGTTTCATTTTTTTGCACGTAGCTGTCCAGTTCTCCCAACACCATTTGTTGAAAAGGCTGTCTTTACTCCATTTTATGTTATTGCCCCCTTTGTCGAATATTAATTGACTGTAGAGAGTTGGGTTTATTTCTGGGCTCTCTGTTCTATTCAATTGGTCTATGTGCCTGTTTTTGTGCCAGTACCAGGCTGTTTTGATTACAGTGGCCTTTATTACATTTTGATATCAGGTATTGTGATCCCTCCTACTTTGTTCTTCTTTCTCAAAATTGCAGCTGCTATTCCTGGTCTTTTGTGGTTCCATATAAATTTTTGAAATGTTTGTTCTATGTTTGTGAAATATGCCATTGGTACTTCAATAGGTACTGCACTGAATCTGTAAATTGCTTTGGGTAGTATGAACATTTTGATGATATTAATTCCTCCAATCCATGAGCACGGTATATGTTTCCATTTATTTGTGTCTTCCTTGTTTTCTTTCTTCAGTGTTGTGCAGTTTTCTGAGTATAGGTCTTTTACATCCTTGGTTAGATTTATTCCCAGATATTTTATTTTTCTTTTTGCTATATTGAATGGGATTTTTTTCTTGATTTCTGCTTCTTCTGCTTCATTGTTGGTATACAGAAATGCCTTTGATTTCTGGATTTGACTTTGTATCATGCTGTTTTGCCCAATTCATTTATTAGTTTCAGCATTTTTTTGGTAGAGGCTATAGGTTTTCCATGGACATTATCATGTCATCTGCAAACAATGACAGTTCTGTTTCCTCCTTTCCAATTTGGATGCCTTTTATTTCCTTTTCTTGTCTGATCGCTGTGGCTAGAACTTCTAATACTATATTGAATAGAAGTGGTGAAAGTGGGCAAACTTGTCTTGTTCCTATTCTTAGTGGGAAAGCTTTTAGTTTTTGCCCATTGAGTATGATGTTGGCTGTAGGTCTTTCATATATGGCCTTTATTGTGTTGAGGAATGTTCCCTCTATTCCCCCTTTGCTGAGTACCTTTATCATAAATGGGTGTTGAACCTTATCAAAAGCTTTCTCCGCATGTATTGATATGACCATGTGGTTTTTGTGATTGCTTTTGTTTATGTGGTGTATTACATTTATTGATTTGCATATATTGAACCATCCTTGCATCCCTGGAATGAATCCCACTTGGTCCTGGTGTATGATCTTTTTGATGTATTGTTGGATGCGATTTGCCAATATTTTATTGAGGATTTTAGCATCTATGTTCATCAGTGATATTGGCCTGTAATTTTCTTTCTTTGTTGTGTCTCTATCTGGCTTTGGAATTAGGGTGATGCTGGCTCCATAAAAAGAGTTGGGGAATTTTCTCTCCTTTTGGATTTTTTTGAGTAGTCTGTGAAGAATAGGGGTTAACTCTTCCTTAAAAGCTGTGTAGAATTCTCCTGTGAAACCATCTGGTCTAGGGCTTTTGTGTGATGGGAGTTTTTTTATTACTTCTTCAATTTCGTTTGCTGTTATTGGCCTGTTCAGGTTTTCGGCTTCTTTTTCATTGAGTTTTGGAAGATTATATTTTTATCAAAATTTGTCCATTTCACCTAGATTTTCAAATTACTTGGCCTACAGTTCCGCATAGTAATTTCTTACAATCCTTTCTATTTCTGTGGTATCAGTTATAATATCTCCTCTTTCATTCCTGATTTCCTTTATTTGGGTCCTCTCCTTTTCTTGATGAGCTTCCGTAATGGTTTCAGTTGTATACTAGATGTTCTATCTAATTAAATAGTTGTCATCTTGGGCTCTGACACTTCACAGACCTCACATAGTTGAGGCTTAAATGCCCTAGCTTCTGTATAGAGTTGACACATTGAGACAACTGTGTACAATGGTGGGGATGTTTTCAGTTCATCTGTATCCATACAACACAGATGGTCTCAGAGACCCATTGTGTTGTTAGACACTGGCAATGAGCCACGTTTCTTTTCACTTAAGCTGCACCATTACCTGTGTTTTCTTGAACGTTGGATAAAATTTCTACCAAGTGATATATGTTATCTGTGGAACATCTGCTCACAGACTCCACTCACTGTCCCTGTACCTCTGAGGCTGAGTTCAGAAGTAAAGCTTTTCTTAATGTGGTTGTATTTGGAGGTGGGGCCTTTGGGAAGTGATTTGGTCATGAATGTGGAGTTCTTATGAATAGAATTCGTGTCCTTATTATGGAGACCCAAGAGGTCTTGTCCTTTATTCCAGGTGAGAACCCAGGGAAGATGGCTGTCTGTGAACTAGGAAGCAAGGCCTCACTAGACTCTTCAGCAGCCAGCACCTTGACCTGGTTTTCTCAGCTTCTAGAACTGTGAGAAATAATTGTTAATTGTCTACTACACAGTCTATAGAAATCTGGTGTGGTAGCTCAAAAGGAAGAAGACAGGTATTTGGATAATTTTTAAATTTGTATAGTTACTTCATGTAATAAGACAAAAATCTTAGTTAATTGTCTGCATTCAATGATCTCTGTGAAGTCAGGGAAAGCTACTTCAGTGTCTTTTTGCTCTGTGTTCCCCACTCAATGACCGGGACATAGAATCTATTCCACTGACTTTGTACCGTAGTGTTATTCTAGAATTGATCTCTTAGAATAAGAATTTTACTGATGAATTTTGATGAACTCTTTCTAGATTAAATTTATGTGCATATTTGCTATAAATTTTTGTTCTTTAATTTTTGTTACAAGTATTTCCGTTATATTACTTATGCTATAATTATGAGTGTTTTTACACAAATATGTTACATTTTTAAGTTCTCTCATATCTATCACATCACTCTTGAAAAATTCCATTTTTTTCTCAAAAGGTTTTTATCTATTTTAACAACTTATTATTTAAAATGACCTTCAAGAAGTTTTTAACATGCATAATTTATTTTTCGATGAAAGTATATTTAAGTTTCTTTCTCCCAAAGAGGTAAATTAATTTGTTTTATGATTCATTTCATCAATAGTGATAAAGTTTCTATGTACTATGTCAAATTTCATACACCTAGAGGTTTAATTTGAGTGCTGTTTCTCCTGGTCCTTCGCATCCTCCTTCTGTTAGCTTCGGCACAACCTGACTGAATGATTCTTTTGCTGTGGACTGAGGTCACTGTCTAGTGTTCAGCTGTATGCTGGGCGTTTAAGGAGGGTCCAAGATGACTTTGTTCCTATGAATGGTGCCTATCAGTGATGGCTAGGATATTAAGTTGTTCTGGGTCCCTTTTTTTTTTCATGTAGATAAAGTACTCTATACACAAAGTCTCTCCAGTGACACTGTCAGACTTGTTAAATGGCAACTAAGAGCTACCAGAGGTAGGTGGCAGAAGCTGTCAGGGCAGTTAAGGTCTCATCCCATCCTGACATCAGCTTGAGGTCCAGGGTCTGAAGTTTGAAACACATGCTGCATGGCACATCACAGGAAACAACCAACTAAATGAAAAGGCACCCCACAGAATGGGAGAAAATATTTGCAAATCATATAGTTCTCAGGGGTTAATATTCAAGTTAGATGAGGAACTTCGATAACTCAGTAGGAAAATCCCCCAAATAACCTGGTTAAAAATAGAGAAAGGGGCCTGGATACCCATTAAAAATCTTTATTATTATTCTATTAGCCACCTCAAATTTTTCCCTTTTGCACTTTTCTGCCCAGCCCAGTCCCCTTCTCTGACTGCCACAGTCATTCCCCACCCTGTTGTCCATGTCTGTGGGGCACTCATACGTTTTCCTTACTAGTACCTTCCACTTCTTTCCACCTTTATCCCCTTGCATCCTGTCCTTTGGTCACCTTCAGTTTCCTTCAGTCTGTTCCATGTTTTCATGCCTCTGGTTCTATTTTGCTTGTTAGTGTATTTTGTTCACTAGGTTCCTGTTATAGCTGAGATCATATGGTAGTTGTCTTTCACTCCTTGGCTTCTTTCACTTAGCATAACGTTCTCTAGTTTCATCCAGGCTGTCAGGAAGGGTAGGGGTTCCTTCTTTTCTTTTGGGTGAAAACTGAACAACAATAAGAAAAGGCAGTTCTCTTTTTAGGTTTTAATGACATTCCATACTGTTTTCCAGAGTGGCTACACCTAACTGCATTACCACCAATAGTGGACTAGGGTTCCCTTTTGTCCACAATCTCCCTAGCACTTGTTTGTTGATTTATTAATGATGCCCATTCTGACAGGTGTGAGGTGATATGTTATTGTAGTTTTAATTTTCACTTCTGATGGCCAGTGATGTTGAGCATTTTTTTGTTTGTCTATGTTCATAGCAGTGCTATTTGTGAGGGTGTGGCAAAGTCACATTGCAGAACAGCAAGTGGAATGAAAGATTGTATTTGTTTTGTGGAAATACAGTTGTTCACATGTACAAAGCAGCATGCTCTCAGTTTTATTTTGATTGAGTTGAATGTATAGATTATTTTGAAGTGAATAACATCTTAACAATTCTGAATTTTCTAATTCCTGAACATGATATATCCAATTATTTAGGTGTTTAAAAACTTAATTCTGAGAAGATCTGTAAGTTTAGTCTAGGGATCTTTTCCTAAGTATTTATATTTTCAAATGCTATTGTAAAAGGTGTTTTAATGTTTTTTTCTCTTTTTTTGCACTTTTAAATTCTTTAATCTTTTTAAAAAACATTTTATTTATTTATCTTTAGAGGCGAAGGGAAGGAGAGAGAAAGAGAATCATCAATGTATGGTTGCAACATTCATAGGAACAAAGTCATCTTGGACTCTCCTTAAACCCCAGCATTCAGCTGAACACTAGAGAGTGACCTCAGTCCACAGTAAAAGAATCATTCAGTCAGGATTTCCCAAAACTAACAGAAGAAGGATGAGAAGGACCAGGGGAACCACCCCTCAAATTAAACCTGTAGGTATATAAAATTTGACATAGTAAATAGAAAGTTTTTAACTATAGATGAAATGAATCATAAAACAAATTATTTTACCTATTTGGGAGAAAGAAACTTAAATATATTTTCATCATAAAATAAATTATGCAAGTTAAAAACTTCTTGAAGTTTTGATGTTTATTGAAGTTTTTCTAAATAATAAGTTGTTATAATAGATAAAATCCTTTCAAGAAAAAATGGAATTTTCCAAGAGTGATATGATAGATGAAATCGAAATGTGAGAGAATATAAAAAAGTAACATATTTGTGTAAAAACACCCATAATTATAGCATAAGTAATATAAGGGAAATACTTGTAAGAAAAATTAAAGAACAAATATTTGTAGCAAATATACACATAAATTTAATCTAGAAAGAGTTCATCAAATTTCATCACTAAAATTCTTATTCTAATGGATCAATTCAAGAATAACAGTAAGGCACAAAGTCAATGGAGTGGATTCTATGTTCCAGTCATTGAAGGGCGAACACAGAGCACAAAGTCAATGAAGTAGCTTTCCCTGACTTCACAGAGACCGTTGAATGCAGACAATTAACTAAGATTTTTGTCTTATCACATGAAGTAACTATACAAATTTAAAAATTACCTAAGTACCTGACTTCATCCTTTTGAGCTACCATACCAGAATTCTATAGACTGTGTGGTAGACAATTAACACTTATTTCTCACAGTTCTAGAAGCTGAGAAGACCATGTCAAGGTGCTGGCAGCTGCAGTGCCTGGTGAGGTCTTGCTTCCTAGTTAACAAACAGCCATCTTCCCTGGGTTCTCACCTGGCATAAAGGACAAGAGCTCTTTGGTCTCCATAATAAGGACACGAATTCTATTCATAAGAACTCCACATTCATGAGCAAGTCACTTCCCAAAGGCCCCACCTCCAAATACAACCACATTAAGAAAAGCTTTACTTCTGAACTCAGCCTCAGAGGTACAGGGACAGTGAGTGGAGTCTGTGAGCAGATGTTCCACAGATAATATATATCACTTGGTAGAAATTTTATTAAACGTTCAAGAAAAAAACAGGTAAGGGTGCAGCTTAAGTGAAAAGAAACGTGGCTCATTGCCAGTGTCTACAAACACAATGGGTCTCTGAGACCATCTGTATTGTATGGATACACGTGAACTTAAAACAGCTCCACCATTGTACAAAGGTGTCTCAAGGTGTCAACTCTATACAGAAGCTATGACATCTAAGTCTCAACTTTGTGAGGTCTGTGAAGTGTCGGACTCCACGATGACAACTATTTAATTACACAGAACAACTAGTATACTAATGAAATCGTAAATCTGCACAACATTTAATGACACTGTTGGGAGAAGATGGCAGTGAGGTAAGTGGGAGCAGAGCCCAGTTCTCCCTGTTCCCAGCTGGAAAACCTGGCTAATCTTCAGAGGAAGAAAGTGAATAGCCAATGGAATCCCAGTTTATATGATGTTTGGAGGCAAAAGAATTGGAGAACACATTGGAAAACAGATGGTGAGGAGATTGCTCTGGGACAGTAAGGTCCCTGGGATCTGTATGGGGACCAAGGTTTTTGTGGCTCCCACCTGTCCCCTGTTGCAGGATACAGGGAGGAGAGTTAGAACACCAGGTTCCTCCCCTATTGGAGAAGGGAGGGCAGCCTGACACCAGGAGGTACCTGGATGCTGGAAGTTGCTGGGGATAATAGAAATGAAGTTAGAGACACACATAGGCAGTATACATCCATTGGGATGGTGGGCTTCAGCATTAGAGTAATCGAGGTCCTTGGCTACACTTGGAGTAGGGAGGAGTGGGGCCATTTGGGAACCTGACTCACATGGTCTCCAGACTGGCTTGAAGGTTAGGCTGTAGGAAGAGCAGGGCACTTGTTAAGAACAGCAAGCAGTTGTTTTGTAAGGAACTCTCAGCAGTGGCTGGCTTTCCCTGAGGGTGATTTCAGGAGCACCTGACCAGAAACTGACTGAAGAGTTGAGCAGAATCATTCTCCCCACTTATCTCGGCTTCTCAACATGAGATTGGCTCACAGTGGGCACCGAGAGACTGAGCAGTTGAGAAGAACCACGGGCCTGGCTTTGCTGGGGTTCCATGCCTAACATTCACTCATGTTGTGTGCCCAAAGACTGAATGGCTGATTTGAGCCTGCCATCTCACAGAGTACCTGGGCCAATGGAGGCCAGGAAACTGTAAATATTGTGACCCAGACTTGATACCCATCCTTTCAAATCATAGAAAGCGAGAAAAGAGAAGCCAGGCCTCCCTATTTCTGAGGCATCTAGGAGGACCAGCAGAACTCTCTGAACAGGTTTAAAGTCAGCAGGAGGTTTATTCTTTGTTACTTTTCTGTTTGGATCCTCTCTCTCTCTCTTTTTCCTTTCTTTTTTTGTTCCCACAGATGAGACAATAATACGTGAAGTTATGAAGGGTCCAGAGAAACATCAAAAGTGGCAGTACAAATCTGACCCCCAAAACTGGGAAACTGAGACAAATACCATTTTGCTATCCCATAGATCTGGCATTTTACTCTTCATGTGTATTATTATTATCTCTTCATTATTTTTACCACTTTTATTTTATTAGTATTTTTAATTCTCTTTCTTCTGTTTAGTTTTCCAGGTTTTCTTTCCCTGTTTAATTGCATTGCTTGGTTTTC
Source organism: Sturnira hondurensis (assembly GCF_014824575.4). Lineage (NCBI taxonomy): Eukaryota > Metazoa > Chordata > Mammalia > Chiroptera > Phyllostomidae > Sturnira > Sturnira hondurensis. The sequence continues at coordinate 112,867 of NW_028080152.1, read as the reverse complement.
CTTTCACTCTCTTTATTGACTCCTTAGTTTTCTCTCTCATTTTTCTTTTTTTCCTTCACTCATGTTAGAATAACACATGACTCTTGATCAAGTACTTTCCATTCTGGTTATCCAAATTATATATTTCTTGTCATATTATTGTTGTTCCGGCACTATTATCCACAATTGTTTTTCCATACAGTTGTACATATTGCAACCCTCCCTGAACTTAGCACACTTCACTACAATCCTGAGCATTATTATCATTGTGGTTGGCTCTGTTATCTCTCACACTTGCCTAATTTCTATCCTTCACTATCACTGTACCTCATCACCTAACCTTGCTCTGTTTTCTGGATTCAGCTCACAATCATCTTCCCCTCTAATAAGAGTCTTATCTCCCTTTTACCTTTTATAAAAAGTGGTTACCTAAGTGAAATATCACAGTTCACGTTATACTTATTCTAAGAATCTCATACGTCTACTCTACATGCTGGTACCTTAAAAACCATGAAATACTCTCTGAGGCTGTCTTAATCTATTTTGCCTACTCCCTGACACTGATCACATACAAGAATAGGTGGCAACTACGAACATGAGTATACCTTCCAGGGGAGAGAAACCACCAACGAAGGAACCACTAAAAGATAGAAACCCAAGAACAACAAGAGAGCCCACAGAAACAGAAGAAAGGGCAAACCTACAGCATCCAGCCCAAGATATCAAAGAGACCACACCGCTGAACCTCATACAATGCCTATCATAGATGTTCACCCTACAAAGAGAGCTACCAAAGCAAAACATCTGGGAGAACACAAACAAACAAAAAGAGTCACCTAAAATGGGAGACAAAAAAAGAACCTGAAGTCAAAAGGACTGGAAGACTCCCAGCTAAAAGAGATAAAAAAAATGGAGGTAACAGAACCGTTGAAGATAAAATTCAAAATAATGGTTATAAAGATGCTCAAGGAACTCACAGACAATACAAGGAACTGAGTGAGAACTACATCAGCATGAAAGAGAAAAGAGAAACTATCAAGAAAAAACAGGAAGAAATGAAGAAGAAATTCTCAGAAATAAAAAACACACTAAAAGAAATTGCAAGCAGGCTTCATGAAGCAGGGGACCAAATCAGTGAGCTGGAGGAAGAGGTAAAAGAAGGAAAAAAGCACCTAGATGGAGCAAGAAAAGCAAAAGACACTCAGAAAGAATGACAAGGTGGTGAGGGAAGTATAGGACAACATGAAATAGAATAATAGCAGTATGATAGGGATACCAGAAGGAGATGAAGAAGACCAAGTGATGGAAAACCTGTTTGAAAAAGTAATGGTGGAAAACATCCCTAATTTGATGAGAAAAACATTTACACAACTTCCTAAAACTTGGAGAGTCCCCATCCAGAGGAACTTAAAGAGGCCCACCCCAAGACACACCATAATTAGAACGCCAAAATTACAAAACAAAGAAAAAATCTGCCCTGACTGGTGTAGATCAGTGGATTGAGTGCGGGCCTGTGACTCAGATAATCGCAGTTCGATTTTCAGTAATGCCACATGCCTGGGCGCAGGCTAGTACCCTGCAGGCTAACTCCCAGCAGGGGACACACGAAAGGAAGCATACATTGATATTTCTCTCCTTCCCTCTCCTTCCCTTCTCCTTCCCTTCCCCTCCAATGATAAATAAGTAAAATCTTAAAAAAAAAGAAAGAATCTTAAAGGCAGCAAGGGAGAAACAAGCAGTCACATACAAGGGAGCCCTGATAAGGCTAGCAACTGACTTTTCTCAGGAAAATCTCCAAGCCCAGAGAAAATGGCAAGAAATATTCCAAATAATGAAAGCCAGAGGCCTGCATCCAGGGCTACTTTACCCAGCAAGGCTCTCAATTAATATGGAAGGCCAAATATGGAGCTCCCAAGGCAAAAAAAGTCTAAAAAAACTGCACCTCCACCAAACCAGATCTTCAAGAGATGTTAAAGGGACTGCTTTAATAAAAGGAGGGAAATGAGCCAGAGAGAGGAATATAGGTACAAAAAATGGCAATGAATAAGTACCTATCAATAATAACACTAAACACAAACAGATTAAATGCTCCAATCAAAAGAGATACAATAGCTGAATGAATTGGAAAGCATTTCCCACACATATTTCCCACCTCAGCACAAAAGACCTACACAGACTGATAGTGAAGGGCTGGAAACAAATTTTCTGAGCAAAGAGGGAAAATAAGCCAGAGTAGCAATCCTCACATCTGTCAAAATGGAGTACAAAATAGGCCATAAGAACAAACCCAGCAGGTAACTGCAAAATACTGGAGGGCAGAATCCATCAAGAAGATATAAACATTGTAAATATATATGCACTCAACATAAGCGCACCCAAATACATAATGGAAATCTTGGAGGACTTCAAGAAACATATAGACGGCAACACAGTCATAGTCGAGGATTCCAATACCCCACTGTCAACAATAGATAGATCTTCTCAACAAAATATCAACAAAGATATTGCAGCCTTGAGCATTATCCTAGATCAGATGGACTTAAATGACATATACAGAGACTTTCAACCCAGAGAAACAAAATTCACATTCTTTTCAAAAGCACATGGAACCCTTTGAATGATAGACTACATAATAAGACACAAAACAAGCCTCAACAAATTCAAGAAAATTGAAATCGCATTAAGCACTTTCTCGGACCACAGGGGTCTGAGACTAGAAATGAACCTCAAGGAAAAAAAAACAAAACAAACTTATGGAGTTTGAATAGCATGTTATTAATGAATAGCTCTAAAGTGAGATGAAGGAAGAAATGGAAAAGTTTCTGGACACAAATTAAAATGAACTCACAACAACCCAAAACTTGTGGGACACAGTAAAGTCAGTCCTGAGAAGGAAGTTCATAGAGATACAGGCCTACCAAACAAACATAAAATCATTTCAATGAAACAACATAACCTTATGCCTAGAAGAACTCAAAGAACAACATTGAAGACAACACTGAGAAAGTACAAGGCAAGAAATAACCAACATCAGAGCAGAATTAAGTGACATAGAGATTACAAGCACAATTATAAGGATCAATAAATCCAGGAGCTGGTTTATTTAAAAAATAAACAAAATTGATGAGCCTTTAAGCAGACTAATCAATGAAGAAAGAGAAAGGACCTAAATACACACAACCACAAATGAAAGGGGACAGATCACAACTGATACCATAGACTCCCAAAGGATGTAAGAAATGACTATGAAATTCTATATGCCAAGAATTTGTAAACCTACACAAAATGGACAAATTTTTAGAAAAATAGAATCTTCCAAACTCAATGAAGTACAAGCAGAAAACCTGAACAGACCAATAACAGCTGACAAAATGGAAGCAGTAATCAAAATACTCCCAACACACAAAAGCCCTAGACCTGATGGTTTCACAGGAGAATTCTACAAAGAACTTAAGAAAGAACCAACTCCTATTTTTCACAGATTATTTCAAAAAATCCAAGAAGATGAAAGGCTCCAAAACTCTTTCTAGGAAGCCAGCATTATCCTAATCCCCAAACCAGATAAAGACACAATAAAGAAAGAAAACTTCAGACCAATATCACTAATGAATGTAGATGCTCAAATCCTCAATGCAATATTGGCAAACTGCATCCGGAAATTCATTAAAAGGATCATACAACATGACCAAGTGGGACTCATCCCAGGGATGCAAGGATAATACAATATTCACAAATCAATAATAGTAGTACATCACATAAACAAAAGCAAAGGCAAAAATCACATGATCATATCAATAGATGCAATAAAAGCACTTCATAAGGTACAGCACACATTTATGATAAAAACACTCAGTCAAGTGGGAATAGAGGGAGCATTCCTCAACATAATAAAAGCCATATATGAGATACCTACAGCCAACATCAAACTCAATGGACAAAAACTTAAAACTTTCCCACTAAGATCAGAACGAAGACAGGATTATCAACTTTCACCACTTGTATTCAACATAGTATTGGAAGTCCTAGCCACAGCAATCAGACAGCAAAATAAAAGGCATCCAAATTGAAAAGGAGGAAGAAAAACTGTCATTGCTTGCAAATGACATGATAGTCTATATAGGAAATCCCATAGACCCCACCAAAAGTAAACTTGCTCGGATTAAAAAATGAACTTGGCAAAACATCAGGATACTAAATCAATATTCAGAAATCAAACTCAGTTTTGTACACCGACACTGAAACATCACAAATAGAAAACAGGAAATAAAAATTCCATTTGATATAGCAACAAAAAATACCTAGAAATAAACAAAATCAAGTAGGTAAAACATTGCACTCACTAAACTACACAAAACTGAAGAAAGAAATTTAAAAAGACACAAAAACATGGAAACATGTATCGTTTTTATGGATCAGAAGGATTAACACCATCAAAATGTCCATACTCCCCAAACCAATTTATACATTCAACTGAATACCTATCAAAGCACCAATGGCCTATTTCACAGGTATGGAACAAAAATTTCAAAAAAAATGCATGGAACCATAAATGACCCCAAATAGCTGCAGCATTTTTCAGAAAGAAGAGTAAAGTAAGAGGGATCACAATACCTGATATCAAACTGTATTACAATGCCACTGTAATCACTGGCATAAGAACAGACACATAGACCAATGGAACAGAATAAAGAGCCTAGAAATAAACATAAGTCTCTATTGTAAATTAATATTTTACAAAGGGAGCTCTGAACAGCTCTATGTACCAGTTCCCCTAACAGGATCATCTCAGTCACCCATCCTCAACTTCAATGACTTGCTTACTCAGATCTACTGTTGAGCCACTTCAGTGGATTTCTTATTTCAATTACTGTCTACAATTTATTTTTGTTCTTTTTCATGATTTTCATCTGTTTATTTATATAAACCACTTGCAAAAGAGACATTGTTTTACACTTTTTTTCCTTCAGCTCTTTAGACATGATTTTTTCTTGTTTGTTGAATATTTAAAAATACCTAGTCTATGCCACTGATCTCAAAAGTTTTCCCATTACTCAAAAGCATCCAACATGATAAAATGATGAAATGAGATGGTGAAGTCTGAATCTCAGTGCCACTTGAAACAAAACATAGGTCAAAACAGTGTTGGGTTTTTATCCTAAAGGATAGCTATATACTTCAGCCATGCCTATACTCAAATCAGGCCATCTCTCCTGTAGTCAGAACAGACAAGTCAGTGAATCAAATGTAGAACTCAGAATGACCTTCATCATTCTTACACCAATTACACCAATTACACCTAAGGTATTTTTGATTCAGTTACTTGGAAGTTTGAACTTCGTACATTTGAAAGCCCTGCTGCCCAAAGAGAAGTACTTTCACCAGTGAACACAGTCATTGTTACATTAGGTTTTCAATGGAAAACGTGCATGGTTATGTTGGGCTCCCCAGGCGATGAAACAAGAAGTTCCCTGGACTGAGTTGAGAGCTTGGTCCTAATTAATGACAGAAAACTAGGTTGCTACACACAAATGAAGAGGTGAAATACAGTATCTTCTTCTACTCCCATGCCCAGTAGACAGCAATGAGAAACAGGGAGAAAACTCCAAAACAAGACCCTTACAGACTTGACTGCAATGGTAATTAAGGTTTCAATGATCTGACTGGATAGTATTCTCTCTCTATCCAAGAAATTGGCAGAAAGTGAAAGGAATACAAAATTGCTGGTCAAGAAGCTACAATTGTTAACTTTGATCACATGACAATCTGTGGAAGCTTAGACTGAAGTGAATGTTTTGTTTTCTGTAATTATTTCTTTATCTCTATCTTTCCCCCCTCTGCTACTTTATATGAAGAGCATTGGTGGTTTATATTTCAATTAGGTTGGAAATGGGAGTATGTCTGAGCTGAAATCAATTGATGATATGAAAACTAAAGGGACATTTTATGTTTTCTGTGTTGGGGAGAGAGTTTTACTTTCCATCCAAAGTTGTAAGTGAATAGTAGAAGCAAAAAGGGTTGGGTGTTACGGATATGCTACATTTGCTCCTGTACAACCAAGTCTAATATTTTCCACTTTATTTTGGTCCCTAGTCAACTGACTGCTAAAGTGGTTACCGACCAAGATAACTCACCCCTTAGCTGTTGGTTAAGTTCAGCCAATGGAAGGAAATAACCGGATATCCGAGAGTGAAGACGTATCAAGTTATTAATTCATATGCTAGTTTCCTTCATGTACCAGTTTCGAAATGGCTGTCTCTCTACTCAAGACACAGCTACTGTCAAAAGAACATCCTTTTTTCTCATAGTTATTCACACGTTGAGAAAAATATCTCTTCCTGTTTCTTCTTCATAACTGAGGTAGTAATGATGTCCCACCATTGCTAGTCCTGAGTACTTCACCATTTTTAAAGTTTCTTTGCTTTTAATATTTTTTATTGCTATTCAGGTACAGTTTTCTGCCTTTTCTCCGTACCTGTCTCCACTACCCCAGCCTTCCTCACCTCTCACCCCTGCTCTACCTGCCCGTTGTTATTGCCAACATGTCCTTTATAATTGTTTCTGCCAATCCTTCACCTTTTCCACTTTAATCCCATACCTTCCCCCATCTGGTATTTAATTTTATAAAGTCTTTGTAAACAGTTTCCACTTGGGTTTTTTTGAAGAGCGATGTCTTTTTCTTGGAAGACACTTGAACTGAAAATTTTGAATAAACGCATTTTATGGAGAAATACCACAGGCATCCCTATTAAAGCTAAGTTCACGTTTCCTCTGCTCACATTTATTGTATCATTTATTCCTCTGCTAAGTAATATAAAATGAGAAACAGGGTATAAAATATCAGAAAGATATTCAAAAGAGAAGTCATTCATATCATTAGTGCTCAGCAATATCCCAAAAGGTGAATCTTAACTGAATCTTAAAGAAGTACATAAACACTCACATTTTTTATGTTTCTAGAAAGAATGAATCAACGTGATCAATATATCAATTCCTTTCCACGTTAATTAGACATTTAATATACTGTGTGTCAAAATGCTGGTAGGTTTCTAAGACCTCTGAAATCATTCTAATAATTATGTGGAAAATAGTTGCTGGAAAAAGAAAACGTTGTTTAAAACAAGACTATTGTGTAATAGACCTCTTAACAGATATCAAAGCTACTTACAAGACCTATGATAATGTAGTATTGTCCTAAGAATAATAAACCAATTAAAATAAAAGAGAGTCTAGAAAGCGGTATACAGCTATTTAAAATTTATTGTAAATATGACATCTCAGATTAGGAAAGTAGGTTGCATCTTTGAAAAATGTGTTGAAAAATTTGGTTTTATCACAGCAGAAAACCCTTTGTAAAGTAGATTTACATTCTTTACACACACGCACACACACAAACACACATGTATAAACACAAGCAGGAAAGTAACTGATAAAACATCTTTAGGACAAAGCTATAACCATCCATAAAAGTTAGCATGCAAACAGCCTACCCAGCAAAAAGCAATTTCTTTCAGGATGTACATAGAAGCATACAGTAGGACACTGGCTGAATGGGTTCAAAACACATGGTATATTTAGACATGGAATAATACAGAGAACAGACTGATGGGACTACAGAGATGAGCAACAAGAAGATTAAATCTGAGGAAGTCAACATTGTGGATAAAAGACCAAGAAAATGTAGTACTATGTAGCATAATTTTAATAAAGGTAAAGAATATGAAACTGTACACTCTATAAATTAAGGATACATACATATGCAGTTAAACTATTTTTAACCATGATAAATACAAAATTCAACACTAGGATTACATCTGGAAAGAAGGGGGGGAAAGGTATACACAAGTAATTTCAATATTGATCATATTCTGGATACACATTGCATATATTATTGGTATACATGAAGAAATACAGAAAAAATTTTTAAGTAAGAAAGGTTTTAATGTTTTTTAGTTAGAAAATAAAGAAACTCTTACAAAACAGAGATGATGTTCCTAAAATGCAGTGGAAGCAATTCCATGATCTTCCTATTTTGTGATATTCTGGAGAGGCTACACACTGAGGAAATACAACTTTTTAAAGATAAGATTGAAAAACAAAATTTTCTTTATATAAAAACAAATCATTATTAAGTCTACAATTTCAAGTAATGAAGATGAAGGCAACTTTTAGGGAACACATTGCTGTGTAAAATAATACATTTCTTTACCCAATCTAAAGTGTCATGAAGTCAAAATAAGATCATCTACACTTGGAAGAATGGCAAAAAAGCACATAATAACTAGTGAGGTAAGGTGTGAAAAGATGTTTACAACTTGGATTAGTAAGGTATTCTACACTCTAATCAAGAACTACCATCTGTTTTTTTTTTTTTTGTCAACTATCCCATTTGGATTTATCCCAATGTGTGAATGAATCCAACATCGCATCTAACAGAATTGTTCCATGATTGTGCATTTCACTAAATATGGTATCATCTCCCATCTAGACATCCTGAACTTCAAATGCACAGGCATCACAATGAGGAACAGAAATAATCTGGAAGACAAAATGCTTAAGGCAGCTGCTAAAACGGGTTTAATGCATACAATAACAAACATCAAACTTTTGCAATAAAGTACAAACTGACAGTAACCAGAGGGGATGGGGAGAGGGATGCTGGGGGAAAATAGGGGGAGGGCCATCAAGAAACATGTATGAAGGACACATGGACAAAGCCAAAGAGGGTAAGTTTATGGAGTGGACTTAGAGATGGCTGGGGCCGAGAAGAATGGTGGAGTGAAAATGGAGACAACTGTACTTGAACAACAATCAATTAACACATACATACATACATACCACTGTTTTCAAATTAGAGCTTCATTCTAACATTAGCCAAATTGATTTCTCATTATTTGGGGTAAAACCAAAATTTTCAAGGTAGCTTGCTTTTCACTTTCTAAGGGAAAAATAAATTCTTCGAAAGCACATTTCAATATAAATGATGGAGAACAAACTGACAATGATCAGAGGGGAGGAGGTAGGGGGATAGTAGAGAAAAGGGGAAGAGACAAGCCAAGAAACATGAATAAGGGATTCATGGGCATGCATAGTGTGGTATACATTGAGTATGAGGTGGGGGTTGGTGGCGTGAGGCAGGGGAGAGCAACAGAAATAAAATCAGGACAACTCTAACTGAACAATAAAAAAAGTTACAAGGTGAAATTGGTTTATTTTGTTAATAATAGGAAAAATATCTCTGCCTTTTTACTCACCCTTCAGAATTCCTCTGTTAGATTGATTTTAACATCACAGGGCAATTTGTTATACTTTTTCATACCTTCTATGAATAAGGAAAAGCATCCCAAGAAAACTCATTGTGTTGACTAACTCATCCATTGTTAGAATGAACTACTTGTTTGTTGCTTCAGAATTAGTAATAGGTGCATTCAATATGAATGACACATTCTCAGTCTATCTATGCCAAACTTCCTACACCACAGTTTCTTCATAGCATCTGTCATTTCTGAATTTCTCAAAGTGTATATTAGAGGATTCAACAATGGAGTAATAACAGTATAACCCACACTTATGAATTTATCAACAGATAAGTGGGAAACAGGTCTAACATACATAAAAATGCAGGGAACAAAAAAGAGAATAACCACCGTGATGTGGGAACAACAAGTAGACAGGGCTTTGCGCCTGCCTTCCTGACTGTGAGTTTTAAGGGAATTTAGGATGACTCCATAGGATGTTAGTAGACAAATAAAGATGACTGTACAGATTACTCCACCATTGGCAACCACAGTGAGGCCTAAGAAGTAGGTGTCAGTGCAGGCAAGTTCTAATAATGGGTACATATCACAGATGAAATGGTCAATAACATTTGGGCCACAATACGGGAGATTGTACACAAAGAGAAGTTGAACCAGAGAATGAACAAAACCTCCAGCCGAGGACACCACCAACAGCAGGATGCAAACCTGTCTATTCATGATGGTCATGTAGTGAAGTGGTTTACAGATGGCCACATAGCGATCATAGGCCATGGCCACCAGCAGGAAGATCTCAGCACCTCCAAAAAGGTGTTCCAGAAAGAGCTGTCCCATGCAAGCTGAGAAGGAAATTGTCTTTTGAGCAGAGGCTAGGTCTATGATCAATTTGGGTGAAATGACATTGGAATACACTGCATCAATGAGTGACAGATAGACGAGGAAGAGGTACATGGGGGAGCCCAGAGAGGGGCTAGCAAGAACAGTCACCACAATGAGCAGGTTGCCCACCATAGTCACAAGGTAAATGAGTAAAAATATGACAAATAATGCTTTTTGGCCCCCCGAATTCTGAGTGAGGCCCAGGAGGACAAATTCTGTCACATTGTTACTATATTCCATTCAGTCTTCTCTAAAGCCTGTTTCTAGGAGGAGAGGTCAGGGGAACGGACCTGTGATGAAATGGTGAACACATTATGAATACATCCATTATATCTTGGAGTATATATTCATTATTTTATCTTCTACAGGGGTTTACACAGAATAAAGTTCTGGTGAAGATCTGTGAGTTCAACTTAATAGCCTATTGCATCTTCCCTTGACAATTCTGTTTCTCCTCACATGATTTGGTTTGGGCTACACGTCAAGGTTTTCCCTCTCTGTCTTAGTAGATGGTCGACCGAGAAAAGTATCAAAGGCTCCACAGCCAGTTGTGTCTTTCATAGAGCCTAGTTAAACTGTCAATCCTGGGCACACAAGTTGGCAGTGACTTACTCTCTGGTAGAGGCAAAACAAAATTTCTAAACAAATTGGCATGATATCAGTCCTATGAGTTGGCAATATTTCTGGGGTGGTCCTTTTAATATAATAGATGTAGCATAAAAATAATGTCTTTTTTGAAATAATGCACTTAAACTATGATAAATTGCTATTAGGTATTCAGTCCTTTATGTCTCAAAGGATGCTCAGGCTTCATGGATCTCTCATTAAATTTCCAGAGACTGGAATACATCAAATTATGACAAAATTAGCCAATTGTTCCCTAAGGCAATTACCCAGTTGAACTCCATGATGGTCAGCAATTTTTCTGCTTCTTTTTTATAGTATTGGGTTTTTAAGAAGCTATGTAATCTCTATCTATCCTACAACCCTTAACACAGAGACACTATTTAGATTTTCAGCAAATATTTTTGAACTTCACTGGGTCATGACAATCATGAACTCTTATGTTACCAGCAGCTATGATTTCTTTCAAAACTCTTGCAGTGTCCCAGGTATTGAGAAATGAGAATTCTTTTCAGACACTGAATAGAGGAAAAAAATACAATGAGACATAGTTATATTTATAATTCCTCCAAGGTACTGAGAGTACTCAGAAGTGGAGCTTTGGTGCCCAGATTCCAAAAATCAGCATACTCATGGGAAGGGCCCAATGTCAGCGTAAGTAGGCATGGGGTTCAGTCATTTTTAAATGTAATTGCATCTCTGTCTCAGTTTGATCTTTCGAAAATAAAGGGTTGGAACTAGACAATGTCAGAAACCTTGTCCAGTCTTACCCTCCATGGGACTCTTTGTGCAACCACATCTTACATTCTATTCTACTGACATTTTCATATTTCTATAATAAAATAGATATGTCCAGCCTATAACTGTTCCTTAACAAGGCTACCCAGGGGTAAGTGGCATTTTATCATTACAGAAGACTCTGATTATGAGTTATTCTTTTCAGTGTATTCTTATTTAATACTCAAAACACCCTGTCAGGGAGAGTGTAGTACACTGACGAATCACATGGACTCTGGAGGCACATTGCCTTGTACTGAAATGCTAGCCTCGCCACTTACTACTGTGTGACCTTGGGCAACCTAATAAACCTTTCTGTGACTCACTTTCATCGTTTTTACCACAGGGATAACAATAGAGCCTGCCCTTTGGGTTGTTGCTTTATTACAAGTAAATACTTTGAATAATGGCTGGCACCCAATAAACGTTCAATAAGTGATAACTATCATTAATGTTCTTGAATGCTTCACTACCAACATTGATTCACAGGGAATCATCTGAGTCTTTGCCAATGTGGTGAGAATTATAGACATAGACAAAGGATGAAAAGAGTATTATACTCTATCAAGTCTTATTTAGGTGTAGGCTAACATTATACGTCTCAGGAATTATCTATTGGATTACACCTGAGTAGTAGTATTCACCTGTGATGGAGTGTATTTAGACTAGAAGCAAGTTGAATAAAAGGGAAAAAGTGGTATCCATACATCATAGAGAGAATTGTATAGGAAAAAATTCAAAAAAGGATCAAATCAGAAGGGAGGGATTCTATTTAAGAAATAAATATCTACAAGTACTGAGAATATTAATGTGAAAATTAAGTGAGATCAATAGTCTTTTAAAAACTCTTCTTCAAAAAAATTTCCTTTCTTGAGGAATTTTTGAAGCTGATCCCTTAAGACTTCAAGGGTTTTCTCAGGAGACATAATAAGATACCATAAAAAATAAACACAAGACACAGCATAATACAGGAGTTCCAAAAAGGTTTTTAAATAATTATTCCTCAGATTCCACTACATCTGATGGTAAAGGACAAAATTAACTAAGAGAGAATTGTATAGCTACAACTACAGACGTAAATTTCTTGCTTATATTTTCCAGAGCAATGTTACAAAATCATTTAAGTTCAAAGACAGACAAACTGATTCTATTCCATAGATTTGGAGGGTGGAGGGAGGGAGGATGTGCTGTAAGGTAGACCCTTCCTTACAAACCAACTGTGAGGACCACTCTACCTGCCTCATTCACATTGCTGCTTCCAGTGTATTCAGAAGCTCTACCATTCTGGAAGCTGTAGGCTGATAAAGGCACACCCATTGAAGAGCATGAGGATATAAGGTAGTCTCTATCCAATTCTCTTTTTCTCACTCCTTACTTTATGCAGGATCTATCTAGTGCCCTTACTCTTACTAATCAGCAATGTTAGATTTCTCCAGAATAAATCTCCTACTGACCAGTTAAATTATTTAGATGTAGAAAGTAGGTATACAATGCATTCTCTGTTGTTTAAGTCATCAAACATCCAATACTATAAAACCTGACAGATAGTATTATGAGACTTTCAACTTAAACTGCTAGATTAACACTTCGCTATTTAAAAAATATAATTTAGCCCTGGCTGGTGTAGCTCAGTGGATTGAGCGTGAGCTAGGAACCAGAGGGTCACAATTTGGTTCCTGGTCAGGGCATATGCGTGGGTTGTAGGCCAAGTCCCCAGTGGGGGTCATGTGGGGGACAAGCAACATTGATGTTTCTCTTTCTCTCTTTCTCCTTCCATTCTCCTCTCTCAAAAAAAATAAAAAAAAATAGAAAAACACATTTAACTTAGTTTCTTAAGATTATGTCTTATTAAAGAGATAAATTAAAATTTTATACTAACAAACATACCCTCTAAAGTACTTTAAAATTACAATTCTATGATTTTGTAAGTGATAATAAACAAGACACTTCGCTGAACACAGGTTTCTTTCAAATATGTACCAATATGGGTTTCTGTGCTAATTTTTTATTAAATTTATTGTCATGGTATTAGTTAGTAAACTCATATAAGTTTCAGTGTTCATAATTATGATACATGGTCTGTATATTGCATATTTGCCCACCACACAAAGTAAAATCATCTTCCATCACCATAGACTTGGCCCCTCTACCCTTCATTACTAACACCTACATTCCCTCTGGTAACCACCGTACTGTTGTCTCTGTCTATGAATTACAGTTTTGAAAATGTTCACACAAATCAAGCTTCCATATCTGAATCTAAATCCCACATGGGAAATATTGTCGATAATATTGTAATAACTATGTATGGGGCAGGGTTGTACTTTAAGTATCAAGGGGAACCCATTGTGGAGTATATGACTGTGTGGCCACTTTGCTGTAGCTGTGAAACTAGTACAGAATAATATTGAATGTAAAGCATAATTTTAAAATTTGAAAATAAAAAATAAAAAATCTCATATCAAGTTTCTGGAATTGAATAGTAAGGTATTTCTCCCCATTTTAACACATTGCTACATTACAATTTTAAATGTTCTCTTTAATTTTATACTAAGTTTGGGGGTGACATGAGAAATATGCACACCTATGTTCATTGCAGCCTTATTCGTAGTGAAAAACACATAAAAACAAGCAAAGTGTCCCTCAGTTGGTAACTGGACAAAAGAGATGAGGCACGTACACACAATACTACTCCACTGTGAGAAAAGATGAAACCCTGCCTTTGCAATAAGGTGAATGGACTGAGAGATTCTGCTAAGTGAAATAAGTCAGAGAAAAATGTCAAGGACCATATGATTTCACCTATATGTGGGAAAGAAAGCTGTAAGCAACACACGAACCAGGGAGGAAAGCAAACAAAAACTCACAGGCACAGACAAGAGTATGCTCTGTACCTCAAAGGGAAGGGGGGAGAGTAATGGGTAACAGCATGCTGGTTACCCCAAAGTGAAGGGTAAAGGGGGTCATATACGTGATGAAAGAAAAAGATTTGACTTTGGGTGGTAAATACACAAAGCAATATGCAGATGATGTATCAGAACTTGTCTGATTTAGAGGTCTTAGAATAATAAGAAATGTTAATTTACCATATAAAATGCAATACCCTATGAACCAAGACTATGAACCCATTAGTTTATTGGGAAGGCATTGAATGTTTCCCTTTGTTATTTAACAAAACAAACAAGAAATACCTGTCAGGCTGTAATGCTAAAAACCAAACACTTTCTGTACATTCTGGCTTATTTCCTTATTTTCCTACCTTAATTTTCTTAATTCAGATTTCTTCCAATGAAAATATGTATATTTAAGACATTAGCAACATTTAAATATATTGGATGAATTTTCATTCTTCCAAGAACTCACCTCAGGTCTTTCCCTTAGTCTTGGAAATCAGAGCTTCTTTCATTGGCAGTGACTGTGGGTACCTCATGCATGTATGTGTGACCATGGAACGCTGAGTAATGTATAGAGATCAGTAGACGTGGAAAGAGCTTCATATGGCCACACTACCCATGTGTCCACACAGACTCCCCATCACCTCAGTCTTTGACACAAGGGTTGCAGTATCCAACACAGATATCTAGGATATAAAGACACTTAAATAAAACATGACTATGTATTTGTAAAATACTTGAACATTCTCACCTGCTGGAAAAATCCCTCCAAAGAAAACCAACAATCCTGTGTTCTTATGGCTGTGCAAAAACGGGCTGAATTTGTGGAAATTAACTTGGTCAAATCCATTATTTACCAACACAAAAGCCCCCAAAATTGTAAAACACTGAAAGTAGTTATTTTAATGTACTTCTCCTCAGCACATTGCGGTAAAGTAAATAGCAAGTACTTGCGTGTGAGAAGGTAGGACACCATTCATGTCTCTGACCATTAATTTCTATAGCTAACAAAACAAACTCTGGGATTTATCTTCCTCAAGTAGCCAATGACTGGGCATTCTCCCAGGCAGTAGAACTCTTCGGCCTTTCAGTCACTCAAACAGAATGTCCCTGAAGACCCCTTTTTCCTAATTATAGGTATGTCTCTTCCTCTCCCCAACTTCATCCCAGAAAATTGGGACTTTACACACGTTTCTACAAGCAATGAGAGATATCCATGCCAAGGAAAATATAACAAGGAAACAGCTAAAGAATCAAAAACCAGTTAAAGATAGAATGCAGCTTAGGCAGAAAGTTGAGTTTTCAGAAATCTCTCAGATATTTCTATCAGAAAAATTATTCTTCTACATTTATGGGCAGACCCAGCCTCTCTGACTTTTTATATCATTTCCATTTTAAAGGAAAGAGAATATAAAGTCATTGTAGATTACTTTATTAATATATTTGGTACAAATTCAAATAAAATGATGAAAATTTTCTCCTGTAGAACAATCCTCAGGGAAAAAGATTTCGGTCTTGCCAAGAAAGAATAACACACAAATAGATGAAAAGCCTGTAATTCCAAAGAAAAAATTATACAAAGAAAATCAGAATTAATGTGTTTCATTTTAGGAAATCTTTAGGTAAGGCAAACATTATTTAAGTCCAAATGAAGGGAGAACCAGTCTTGGGTCCCTTTATCAGCCATATCTCTAAAAAGGAGTTCCTTACTCCCAGGATTGTCTAAACAGCTGTCCACAGGCCATGTCCAGCCCAGGATGGCTATGAATGCAGCCTAATGCAAAATCATAAAAAACCTTTCTTTTTTTCTTGCTCATCAGTTTGCATTAGTGTTTGTGTATTTAATATATGGCCCAAATAACTCTTGTTCTTCCAGTGTGGCCCAGAGATGCCAAAAGGTTGGATGCCCCAACTAGATGTTGGAGGCCCTCATCTCAGAGGCAGAGAAGTGAAGGCTTGGGGGATTTACTGAAGTTGATATTTCAACTATTGAATGGTCAAGTAATCACAGCTGTGTAGTTCTGAAGGTCTGAATACATGTCAGCTGAATCACAATGATTTCTAGTCCATTAATTCAGTTCTTTATTTTCAGCCTAGTATCAAGTGAGTGACTTTCTTCAAGAAAGGAAGCCCTGTCTGGTGTAGCTCAGTGGATTGAGCGGGGGCCTATGAACCAGACTATCACAGTTTGATTCCCAGTCAGGGTACATGCCTGGGTTGCAGGCCAGTTCCTAAGGGGGGGACACATGAGAGGCAACCATACATTGATATTTCTCTCCCTCTATCCTTCCCTTCTCCTCTAAAGATAAATAAATAAAATTTTTTAAAAAGGGAATTATTTTCCAATAAGAGCCTGCCTCTACATTAAGTCTGTGATGGCTTCCAATCTGTAAGTCTCTAATTCCCCTAGGATGGTTTTCTATGGGCTCCACTGAGCATCTTGACATATATTGTCATAAGGGCCTTAGATAAGGAGGCATTAAATAGCTATCTGTACCAGCTAAAGATTTTAAGTATGTGCTAAGCTCACTAAAACTTGGTGGTTTCCAGCTTTGGCCATTTCAAAAGAAATGATCAAAATCTAGGAACCCCAAGGATTATACACATTAATTTTAAGATATAAATGATGCATCTAAGTACTATTGTTCTCTTGAGTTTAAGTGGCAAAGCCTCTAAAAGATATTCTTAATTTAGAAAAACTATCTGAAATGATAAGGTATTCTGGACTAAATCAGGACTCACAGCTGGAAAACAAATACATGCATAGGTTAAGTTCTCTACATATTACCATCAACAACAATTGAAAAATAAAAACATCTTAACTGGACTGACACCTTCAGCTGCCTCTCTCTGGGAGCCCTGAGTTGCCATTTCACAAGTTTGACAATGTCACTGAAGACACTTTGTCTATATAATCCTTTATGTACATGGAAAAAAAAACAAAAAGGAGGACTCATAGCAGCCTAATATCCTAGCCATCCCTGCTAGGCACCATTCATATGAACATACTCACCTTGTACCCTCCCAAGAATCTGCTGAACTCTAGAAAGTGACCTCAGTTCACACCAAAACAAACTCAGTCAGGTTTTCCCTGAACTATCAGAAGGAGGATGAGGAGGAAAAGGAGAAACAGCCCTAACACTGATCCTTGTAGGCCTATAAAATTTCACACAGTAAATAGAAAGTATTTAATTGTTAATGTAATGAATCAAAAAAAATTATTTTAAATATTTAGAAAAAATAAGGTTTGATAATTTTTCACTGTAAAATAATTCTATATGGGTTAAAAATTTTTGAAAGGGATTTTAAAAACCTGAGCCATTATAATTGCCACAATCTTTTAAGAAGAAAACAGAATTTTCTGAGAGTGATGTGTGATAGAAGAAATCAAAACGTGAAAGAATATAAAAATATAACATATTTATGTAAGAACCCTCATAATTATAGCATAAGTAACATAACAAAAGTACTTCTAGCAAATATCAAGGAAGATCAAATATTTGTAGCAAATATGCACATAAATTTAATGTAGTAAGGGTTCTTTAAAACTCATCAGTAAAATTCTCATTTCAGTAGATGAAGAATTCACGAATAAATATGACGAAGTTAATGGAGTGGATTCTATGTCCCAGCCATTGAGGGGAGAACACAGGGCACAAAGATAATGAAAGTGAAGTAGCTTCCTGTGATTTCACAGAAAGCATTGAATGCAGAAAATTAACCAAGAATTTTATCTTATCACATGAACTAACTATACAAATTAAAAAATATGTAGACAAGCTAAATGCCTGTCTTTGTCCTTTTGAGCTACCATAATAGAATACTATAGACTGGGTGGTAGACAACTAACAATTATTTCTCACACTTCTAGAAACTGAGAAGACCAGGTCAAGGTGCTGGCAGCTGCTGTGTCTGCTGAGGGCTTGCTCCCTCGGTCCTCAGCAGGCATTAAGGACAAGAGAGCTCTCTGTGGTATCTATAAAAAGGACATGAATCCTATTCATAAGGACTCTACATTCATGACCAAATCACTTCCCAAAGACCCCCACCTCCAAATACAACCACTTTAAGGAAAAAATTTCTTTAACTCAGTCTCAGAGGTACGGGGACAGTGAGTGTGGATTGTGACCCCAACAGTCCATAGACAATATACATCACTTGGCGGGATTTCATCTAATGTTCAAGGAAAAAACAGGTAAGGGTACACCTTAAGAGAAAAAAAACACGAGTGTCTAACAACAGAATGTGTCTCTGAGACCATCTGTATTGCATGGATACACAGGAACTTAAAACATCCCACCTGTGTGCACAGCTGTCTATGGGTGTCAAGTCTATACAGAAGTTATGGCACTTTAGCCTCAACTTTTTGAGGTCTCCGAAGTGTCGGACCCCCAAGATGACCAGAATTTAATTACATAGAGCATCTAGTATAGTACTGAAATCGTAAACCCACACAACATTTAATGACACTGTTGAGAGAAGATGGAAGCGAGGTAGGTGGGAACAGATCCCAGTTCTCTCTGTGTGCAGCTGGAACTGCTGGCTGATCTTCAAAGGAACAGAGTGAACAATCAATGGAATTTCAGCTTATATGAAGTTTGGAGGCAAAAAATTGCAGAGCACATTGCAAAACAGATTGTGAGGAGATTACTCTGGGAAAGTAAGGTGCCTAGAATCTGTGTGGGGACCAAGGCTGCTGTGGCCTCTGATCCAGCACCTGTTGCTGATATGGGCAGGAATGTTAGATAACCAGCCCCCTCCTTTACCAGAGCAGGGAGGGAAGCCTGGCATCACGTTGCTGGGAGGAATAAAGACATAGTGTGAGACACACAGAGGCAGTATACATCCATTGGCTGTGGACCTCAGCACCAGGAAAATTGGGGTCCTAGGCTACACCTGGAGAAGGGAGGAGTGGCGCCATGTGGGACCTTGACTTGGATAGACTCCAGACCGCTTGGAAAATTATGCAATGTAGAAAGGCAGGTCATTGTTGAGATCTATTTCGTAAGGAAATTTCAGCACTGGCTGGATCACCACAAGGAAGATTTCAGCTGCTCCCACCCGCACACTGACAGTGCTCGCAGCTGACCAAAATCAGGCGCCCCACTTGTCTTAAGCTGCAAGCCCAAGACTGACTCACACCCAAAACTGACTCATGCTGTGCACCCAAAGACTAAGTGGCTGATTTGAGCCTGGCAGCTCACAGAGGACCTGGGCCATCAGAGGCCAGCAAACTGTGAATATTGTAACCCACACCTGGTCCCCATCCTCTCAAAACCATAGGAAGAGAAAGAAAGCAGTCTATCGCCCTTCTTCCTGTGGTATCTAGGAAGACCAACAGAACTCACTGAACAGGTTTAAAGTCAACAGTAGGCTTAATATTTGTTTTTCTTTTTAAATCCTCTCTTCTTTTTCCATTCTTTTCTTCTTCCCCCAGATGAAACGAGACATGGAGTTACAAAGGGCCCAGAGACAGACCAAAGTGTGAGTACAAGGCTCACCCCCAAACTGAGAAACTGAGAGAAATGTCACTTGGCTATCCCACGGAGGTGAGATTTTATTGTTTATGTGTATTATTACCATATTTTCATTATTTCTACCACTCTTGCTAGTTTTTTCATTTCTCCTCTTTATGTTTAATTTTCCCTATTTTCTTTCTGTTTAATTGCATTGTTTGACTTGTTTTCCTTTTCTGCTCTTTATTGTCACTTCCATTACCTCTTTAATTCTCCTTCTTTCACTTCACCCATGTTCCAATAACACACAACTCTTCACCAGGTACTTTCTATTCTGGTTACTCAAATTATATGTTTCATTCTACTTATTGAAATTATTGCTGTTCTAATAATGTTGGTAATAATTGTTCCATACAATTATACATATCATAGAGTAACTCTTCCTCATCTTAGCCCATGCCACTTCAATCCTGAGCTTTATTACTGTAGTTACTGAGCTTTATTACTGAGCTTTATTACTGTAGTTAACTCTATTATCTCTCACACGACACCTACTTTCTATCCCTTATTCTCAATATACTTTATCACCTAACCTTGCTCTGTTTTCTGGATTCAGTTCACAATCATCCTCCCCTGTAACATGAGTCCTTTCTCTCTTTCACCTTTTGTAAAAAGTGGCTAAGTGGGTGAAATATCATAGTTAACATGACACTTAACAAAGGAATCTCCTGTGTCTTCTCTACTTGCTGGTACTTTAAACTCCATCAAATACTCTCCTGCTGTCTTAATCCATGTTGCCTACTCCCTGCCACTGATCACATAGAAGAATAGGTGGGAGCTACAAACATCAGTATACCTGCTACAGGAGAGAAACTACCAACAAAGGAGGTGCCAACAGATAAAAATCCAAGTACAACAAGAGAGCCCACACAAACAAAAGAAAGGGCAAACATACAGCATCCAGCCCAGGAGATCAAAGAGACCACACCACTGAACCTCATAGAATGCCTATCATAGAAGTGCACCTTACAAAGACAGATAGCAAAGCTAAACATCAAGAAGCACAGAAACAAACAAAAAGAGTCACCTAAAATGGGGAGACAAAAAAAGAACATGCGATCAAAAGGAATGGAAGACTCCCAACTAAAAGAGCTAAATGAAATGGAGGCAACCAAACTATCAGATATAGAATTCAAAATAATGGTTATAGAGATGCTCAAGGAACTCACAGAGAACTACAAGGAACTGAGTGAGAACTACATCATCAAGAAAGAGGAAAGAGAAACTATAAACACAAACCAGGAAGAAATAAACAATAAAATCTCAGAAATAAGAAAAATACTAGAAAAAATTGGAAGCTGGCTCCATGAAGCAGGGGACCAAATCAGTGAGCTGAAGGACAACGTAAAAAAAGAAAAAAAAAAACTACGTAGAGCAAGAAAAGCAAAAGAGACTCAGAAAGAATTACAAGGTTTTAAGGGATCTGCAGGACACATGAAATGGAATAATAGCCGTATAATAAAGATACCAGAAGGAGCAAAGAAGATTGAGGGATAGAAAACCTGTTTGAACAAGTAATAATGGAAAACCTCCCTAATCTTAAGAGAGAAATATTCACGCACATCCAGAATACGCAGAGAGTCCCAATCAAGAGGAACCCAAAGAGGCCCACCCCAAGACACACCATAATTAAAATGCCAAAATTCCAAGACAAAGAGAGAATCTTAAGGCAGTGATGGAGAAACAGGAAGTCAGGTATGAAGGAGCCCTGATAAGGCTAGCAGCTAACTTCTAAAGGAAATGCTCCAAGCCCAATGGCAATAAATATTCCAAATAATGAAAACCAGAGGTGTGCAACCAAGGTCACTTTACCCAGCAAGGCTCTCAATTAACAAGGAAGGACAAATAAGGTGCTTCCCAGAAAAATAAAGCCTAAGAGCATACATGTCCACCAAACCAGCTCTGCAAGAGATGTTAAAGGAACTGCTTTAGGAAAAGGAAGGTAGAGAGTTGGAGAGAGAGAAAAACATATGTACAAAGAAATGGCAGTGAGTAAGTAATATCAGTCATAACCTTAAACATAAATAGATTAAGTGCTCCAATTAAAAGACACAGAATAACAAAATGGATAAGAGAGAATGACCCACACACATGCTGCCTACAAGATACCCACCTCAGGATGAAAGACCTATGCAGGCTGAAAGTGAAGGGCTGGAGACAAATTTTTCAAGCAAACAAACAGGGGGAAAAAGCTGGACTAGCAATTTCCATATCAGACAAAATAGACTTCAAAAGTAGAGCAATACAAAGAGACCCAGAAGGTCACTTCATCATATTCAAGGGAAATACCCAATGAGAAGTAATAAATGTAAAATATTTATGCACCCAACATAGGAGCTCCTAAATACATAAAGAAAATCTTGGAGAACTTCAAGAAAGATATTGACAGCATTACAATTACACTAGGGGATTTCAACAACCCACGGTCAAAAACTGGATAGATCTTCCAAATAAAATATCAACAAAGATATTACAGCATTGAACAATATCTTAGATTAAATGAAGTAAACTGATATATACAGAGACTTTCATCCCAAAGGAGCAAAACACACATTCTTTTCAAATGCATATGTAAATTTTTCAAAGATAAAGTACATGATAAGGCACAAAACAAGCCTCAACAAATTCAAGAAAATTGAGATAATATCAACCATTTACTCTAACCACAAGGGACTCAAACTAGAAAACAACCTCAAGGGAAAAAACTCAAAAACAAACTCATGGAGATTAAAGAGCATGTTTATTTTTAAAATATTTTCTTTCCTTATTTTTTTAGAGAGAAGGGAAGGAAAGGAGAAAGAGTGGGAAAGAAACATCAATGTGTAGTTGCCTCTCATGTGTCCCCTAATGGGGACCTGGCCTGAAACCCAGGCATGTGCCCCGACTGGGAATCAAACCAGCAACCCTTTGCTTCACAGGTCCATGCTCAATCCACTAAGCTACACCAGCCAGGGTGAATACCATGTTATTAATAAATAGGTCAAAAATTAGATCAAGGAAGGAATCAAAAAGTTTCTGGAAGTAAATGAAAATGAACTAACAACCATCCAAATCTTAGGGGACACAGCAAAGACTCTCAGGAAGGGAAAGTTCATAGCAATACAGGCCTACCTAATAAAGATAGAAATACTTCAAACAAACAACCTGACCCTCAACCGACAAGAACTCAAGGGACAATTGGAACTGGAAAGCATTATGTTGAGTGAAATAAGCCAGGTGTTGAAGGACAAATACCATATGATCCCAACTTTTACAGGAAGTTAAACAACAAAACAAACAGGCATGCAAAATATAAAGAAAGACACTGAAATAGAGAACAGGGCGCAGCGACCAGATAGGACAGGGGAGGGAATTTCAGGAGAAATAGCAAAGGAATTTAGAGGAATAAATAGAAAGGTTTCATGGATAACAGCTAAGAAGAGTGAAAATGGGAGGGAGGAGGAAAACCCTGGGGGGGGGTGGGAGTATAAGACAGAAAACAGTACTGGAAAAATAATTAAATAAATATTTTTACAAAAACTCAAGGAACAAAAACAAAGACAGCCCAGAGCAAGTACAAGAGAGGAAAAAAACAACATCAGAGCACAATTAAATGACATAAAGATGATCAGCACAATTCTAAGAATCATTACATCCAGGAGTTGGTTCTGTGAAAAGATAAACAAAATTAACAAGCCTTTAAGCAGACTCCTGAAACAAAACAAAGAAATGACCTAAATAAACACAATCAGAACTGAAAGGGGCCAAATTACAACTGATACCACAGAAATACAAATTATTATAAGAAATTACTATGAAAATTATATGCCACCCTGGCTGGTGTAGCTCAGTGGATTGAGCGTGGGGCTGTGAACCAGAGTATCATGGTTCGATTCCCAGCCTGGGCCCATACCTGGGTTGCAGGCCAGTTCCCAGTAGGGGAGACAGGAAAGGCAACCACACAGTGATATTTCTCTCCCTCTCTCCTTTAATTCCCCTCTAAAAATAAATAAATAAAATCTTTAAATTAAGTGTTAGAAAAAACTATTTGTCAAGAAACTTAGTTAAAACTATGAAAACCTAGGTACAATGAAAAAATGTCTAGAAAAATGTAATTTTCCAAACTCAATGAAGAAGAAGCAGGAAGTCTGAACGTACCAATAACAGCTGATGAAATTGAAGCACTAATCCCCAAAACTCTCAAACAACAAAAGCCCTGTACTGGAAGGTTTTACAGGAGAATACTACAAAGGATTTAAGGAAGCGTTAATACCTATCCCTTATACACTATTACAAAAATTCCAAGAAGATAGAACACTCCAAAACTCTTCTTTATGAAGCCAGCATCATCCTAATCCAAAAATCAGTTAAAGGCACAAAAAAGAAAGAAAACTTCAGATCAATATCGCTGATGAACATAGATGCTCAAATCATCAACACAATACTGGCAAAACACATCCAGCAATTCATTAAAAAGATCATACACCATGACCAACTGGGACTCATCCCAGGGATGCAAGGATAATACAATATTCACAAAGCAATAAAAGTAGTACATCACCTAAATAAAAGCAAAGCAAAAATCACATGATCATACCAATAGATGCAGAAAAAGCACTTGATAAGGTACAGCACCAATTTATGATGAAAACACTCAGCCAAGTGGGAATAGTGGGAGCATTCCTCAACATAATAAAGGCCATATATGAGAGACCTAAAATCAACATCATACTCCATGGAGAAAAACTGAAAACTTCCCCACTAAATTTAGGAGTAAGACAAGGAGGTCTGCTTTAACAACTTCTATTCGAAATCCTGTTGAAAGTCCTAGCCATAGCAATGAGACAGGAAAAAGAAATAAAATGCATCCAAATTTAAAAAGAGGAAATAAAGCTATCATTGTTTGCAAATGACATGATAGTGTACATAGAAAATTCTGTAGACCCCACCAAAAACTGTTCAACCTAATAAATGAATTTGCAAAATAGCAGAATACTAGGTCAATATTCAGAAATCAAACTCACTTTTGAACACCAACAATGACATATCAGAAATAGAAATCAGATAAAAAAATCCCTTAATATAACAACAAGAAAAATTAAATACCCCGGGATAAACCTAACAAAGGAGGTAAAAGACTGTGCTAACAAAACTACACAACAATGAAGAAACAAATTAAGGAAGACACAAACAAATGAAAACAGATATTGTGTCCATGGATTTGAAGGATTAACATCATCAAAATGTCCATACTACCCAAACCAATTTATACATTCAACTCAATACCTATTAAAGTACAAATGGCATATTTCACACTTAAAGAAAAAACACTTGAAAATTTCTATAGAACCTTCAACATCTCCAAAGAGCTGTAGCATCTTGAGAAAAAGAGTAAAGTAGGAGGGATCACAGTACCTAATATCAAACTGCATTAAAAGGCCACTGTAATAAAAAAAGCCTGGTACTGGCATAGAAACAGACACACAGACTAATGGAACAAAATAAAGAGCCTAGCAATAAACCTAAGTCTCTACTCTAAATTAATATTCAACAAAGGGAGCTCTGAACAGCTCTATATACCAGCTCCCCTAATGGGATCAACTCAGTGATCCATCCTCAACTTCACTGACTTTCTTCTGCTTGCTCAGACCTACTATTGAGCCACTTTAGTGGATTTCTTATTTCAATTATTGTCCATAATATATTTGTGTACTTTTTCAAAATTTTCATCTGTTTACTGATATAAGTCACTTGCTATTGAGACATTGTTTCATAATTTCTTTCCCTCAGCTCTTTTGACATGATTTTCTTTCGTTCTTTCAATATTTTGAAATAACTACAGTCTATGTCACTGATCGCACAAGTTTCCCCATTACTCAGAAGCATACAGGATAATATAATGATGAAATGAGATCGTGAAGTCTCTTATGACAGTGCCTCTTGAGACAAAAGACAGCACAATATATATGTAAGTCTGTTTCCTATTCACTATAATACGGTATATACTTCAGACATGCCTATATTGAATGAGGCCAACTCTGTAGTCAGAAGAGACAAAAGTTATTGAATCAAATGTGGAACTCAGAATGAGCTTCATCATTCTTACACCTATTACACATTATAACCCACCTAAGGTATTTTTGATTCAGTTACATGGAAGTTTGAACTTGGTGTGTTTGGAAACCCTAGTGCCCACAGAGAAATTCTTGCACCAATGAACACATTGTTCTATTGCATTTGCCATGGAAAATGCCCATGGTTATGTTGGGCTCCCCAGGCTGAAGAAACAGGAAGATCCCATACTGAGTTGAGTGGTTGGTCCTAATTAATGACAGAAAATTGGGTTGCTACAAACGAATAAAGGCATGCAATCCAATATCTACTTCTACACCCATACCCAGTAGACAGCAGTGAGAAACAGGGGAAAACAACAAAACAGAACCATTGTAGATCTGACTGCAATGGTAATTAAGATGTGAATTACCCATCTGGAAAATACTATCTGACTAGTCAAGAAATTGGCAGAAACTGAAAGGAATACAAAATTGGTGATTGAAAAGTTATGATTGTTAACTTTGATTACATAACAAGGTTAGAACCTTAGTCTGAAGTGGATGTTCTGTTTTATATAACCATTTTTAATCTCTTTATTACCCCCCCTTCCCCTCTACTTCATATGAAGAGCATTGGTGGGACTTCTACCAAGATGGAGGCGTAAGTGGAAACACTGTGCCTTCTCGCACAACCAAGTTTAAAGACAACCAAGTTTTAGTAACAAAAACGCAGCTGAAACCCAAGTCGGACAAGAATGAACCATTCAACCAGACATGTAAGAGGAGCGGAGCCAGCAGCGAAGCAGGGTCAGGCAGAAAAGGTCCCCTGACCCAGGAATGTAGGCAGCTGTAGCTGGATCCCAGGTGTGGGGTAGTTATGGGTGGACGCAGTGAGGGTGCAAGACGGCAGGGTCACCATGGTCACACATTCACAGGAGGATAAACCAACGAAGGACCAAGCAGTGAGACAGACCACAAAGGCCTCAGTGGCGGGAAGCAGCAGAGGGGACTGCCAATGCCTCTCTCTGACCCTGCCCCCACATACAGTGTCACAAACCAGCAACTAAATTGCCCCGCCCTGGTGAATGCCTAGGGCTGCACTCCTTACACTTAAAGGCAGGAACAGACCAGAAGGAAGAAAAAAATGAGAAAACAGAAAAGGATGAAGAAACAAGAATTCAAAAAAATGAGGAGAGGCTTAGGAACCTCCGGGATATCTTTAAATGTTTCAACATCCGAATTATAGGGGTACCAGAAGGGGAAAGGAAGAGCAACAAGTAGAAACCTTACCTGAACAAATAATAAAGGAGAACTTCCCCAATCTGGAGATGGCAATAGACTTCCAGGAAGTCCAGAAATCTCAGAGAGTCCCAGAGGAGGTGGACCCAAGGAGGAACACACCAAGGCACATCATGATTACATTAGCCAAGATTAAAATGAAGGAGAGAATTCTAGAAGCAGCAAGAGATAAGGGGCCACTCACCTACAAAGGAGTTCCCATCAGACTGTCAGCTGATTTCTCAAAAGAGACCTCAGAGGCAAGAAGGGGCTGGAAAGAAGTATTCCAAGTCATGAAATCCAAAGACCTACAGCCAAGATTGCTCTATCCAGCAAAGCTATCATTTAGATTGGAAGGACAGAAAAAGTGCTTCTGAGATGTGATAAAATTCAAGGAGATCATCATCACAAAACCCTTATTATATGAAAGGTTAAAGGGAGTTATCTAAGAAAATGAGGATGCAAAATATGAAAGGACAGAAAACTCACAGTTATTAATGACCACACTGAAAACAAAAGGAAATTAAAAAGATAGCAGGATTAGGATCGGAACCATAGAAATAGAGATCACATGGACGGTTAGTAACAGGGAAGTGGGAGGAGAAGAAGAGGGGAGAAGGTACAGAGAATAACTTGCATAGATAGTACATAGAAAACAGAAAAGGGGATAGGCAAGAATAGTAGGGAAAATATAGAATCTAAAGAACTTGAGACATGTGGTCATAAACTTAAGGGGGGAAATAGTGAAAGAGGGGGTTTGCAGGGTGAAGGGAAATGAGGGGGGAAACAGAACAACTGTAATGGCATAATGAATAATATATATATTTTTAAAAAGAGCATTGGTGGTTCATGTTTCAATTAGGTTGGAAGTGAGAGTATGTCTGAGGAGAAATTAATTGATGATATGGAAGTTAAAGGGACTTTTTGTGTTTTCTATGCTTGGGAGAGATTTTTATTTTCTATCCAAAGTTCTAAGTAAATAGTAGAAGCAAAAAGGGTTGGGTGTCATAGATGTGCTACATTTCCTCCTGTACAACCATCTTTAATATTCTCTACTTTATTCTGGGCCCTAAGAAACTGACCACTAAAGTGGTCATCAACTGTTTTAAGTTCAGCCAATGGGTGGAAATAACAGAAGATCACAGTGTGAAGAGACATCAAGGTGTTAATTCCTCTGCCACTTGACCACATCAGCCAGTGTGGAAATGGCTGTCTCTCTACTCAAGGCACAGCTCCTGTCAAATGACACTCCTTTTTCTATCACACTTATTCTCATGTTCTGAAAAAAAAAACCAAACTATTCCTAATTCCCCTTCATAACTATGGTAGTAATGATGTGCCACCATTGCTAGTCCCTGGTACTTCACAATTTTCGAAAGTTCTTTAATCTTGTAAACTCTTTGGAAATACTTTCCAGTTTTTCCTTTGAAGATTGATATCTGTTTCTTGGAGGACACTTGAGACGATAATTTTTAATAAACACATTGTTATAGAGGAATACCATAGGCACCCCATTACACCAAAGAATAAGTCCAGGTTTCCTATACTCACAGTTATTATATCATTTTTTCCATTGCTAAGTAATATAAAAGAGAAATGTGATATAAAATATTAGAAAGATGTTGGAAAGAAAAGGTATCAATATCATTATTGTTCAGCAATTTTGTGAAAGTTAAGTGAATATTAAAGACCTAAATAAATACTGAGATTTTTTTTCTTGATTAACTTCTTCATTTTTAAATATATTTTATTGATTACACTATTACAATTGTTCCATTTCCCACCTTCACTCCCCTCTACCCTGCACACACCCACCCACCCACATTGCCCTCCTTTAGTTCATGTCCATGTGTCATACATATAAATTCTTTAGCTTCTACATTTCCTATACTATTCCTACCCTCCCTCTGTCTATTTTCTACCTATCATCTATGCTACTTATTCTCTGTATGTTTCCCCCCTGTCTCCTCCTTCCACTCTCCTGTCACTAACCCTCCATGTGATCTCCGTTTCCGTGGCTCTGTTCCTATTCTACATGTTTAATTAGTTTGTTTTTGTTTTTGTTTTACGTGTAGATGTTAATAATTGTGAGTTTGCTGTTAATTTAATGTACATGTTTTTTATCTTCTTTTCTTAGATAAGTTCCTTTAACATTTCATATAAAAAGGGCTTGGTGATGACAAACTCCTTTATCTTTACCTTATCTGGGAAGCACTTTAACTGCCTTTCTATTCTAAATGAAAGCTTTGCTGAATAGAGGAATCTTGGATAGAGGTCCTTGCCTTTCATGACTTTGAATACTTCTTCCAGCCCCTTCTTGCCTGTAAAGTATCTTTTGAGAAATCAGCTGACACCCTGATGGGAACTCCTTTGTATGTAACTCTCTCCTTTTGTTTTGCTGCTTTTAAGATTCTCTTCTTCATTTTATCCTTGGGCAATGTAATTAAGATGTACCTTCGTGTGTTCCTCCTTGGGTCTACCTTCTTTGGGGATCTCTAAGCTTCCTGGACTTCCTGGAAGTCTATTTCCCTTGCCAGATTGGAGAAGTTCTCTCTTATCATTTGTTCAAATATCTTGTCCACTTGTTGCTCCTCCTCTTCTCCTTCTGGCACTCCTAAAATTCAGATGTTGAAACATTTAAAGATGTCCTGAAGGTTCCTAAGCCTCTCCTCATTTTTTTGAATTCTTTTTTTCATTACTTTCTCTTTTTGTTTCTTTATTAGTTATTGTTCAATTACAGTTTTCTTTTTTTTACTCCCATCCCATTTATGACTGGATATTTCTTTCTTCCTTCTGGTTCACTTCATTGATTTGGGTCTCAGTTTCGCTCCCATCATTATTGGTTCCCTGTACATTTTTCTTTATTTCACTTTGTGTAGTTTTCATTTTTTCCTTTAATTTCTGACCAAATTCAACCAATTCTGTGAGCATCCTGATTACCAGTGTTTTAAATTATACATCTTGTAGGTTAGCTATCTCTTCATTGATTAGTTGTATTCTTTCTGGAGCTTTGATCTGTCCTTACATTTAGGCATTTTTTTTTTTTTGGTCTTGATGCACTTGTTGCAGAGTGAGGGGCAGAAACTTAGGTGCTCACCTGGGTGGGGCAACCCAGTCGCTGGGTTGTGACATTGTTTGTGGGGCAGGGTTCCCAGAGAGAACAATTACACTTGTTCCACTCTCTACCAGATTTCAGTCACTTCCCCCTCTTCCCACGAGCAAACTGGGCCCTCCTGGTGCTGATTTCCAGGTAGGTGGGTTTGTGTACATTCTAGGACCTTGTGGGTCTCTCCAACAAACTCTCATGTGAGGCTGGGAGTTTCTCCTGGCACCTCAATCCCCACACGTGTTTTCAATTAGTGTTTAGAGGCTATATTTTCCCATGTGGGGCCCTGGGATGCACAGTCTGTCTTGCTCCCCAGTTTAGCCTGGTTTCACTGCTCATGAATGTGGGACCACCTAGTTCATCAGCCACTGAGTGCACCGTGCCCATCCACAACCTGCCACCTTGCTGGGTCCACCTGCTGCTGCCTTGCATGCCCAGGGTCTGCCAGCATTTGATTACTTTGCCTCCACCCCTCTCCACCTGACCACCCATCTCTGCTACTCCTTACAGTCTGGATGAGTATGTCTACTTTAACTCCTTGGTTTTTGGACCTCCATACAGTTCAATTTTCTGTAGTCCTGGTTGTTTTTAATTTCTAAGTTGTTGTTGTCCTTATTTTGGTTGTATGAGGAAGCACAGTGTATATACCTATGCCTCCATCTTTGCTGGAAGTTCTGATTCTCAATACTGATTTTTTTCATGTTGTAAGGAAGAATCATTCAATATGATCAAGACATCAAATTTTTTCTAAATTAATTAGACATTTAATATACTGTCATCAATATCTTAGTAAGTTTCTGAGATCTCTGAAATTTTTTTAATCATTATGTGGAAAGTATTTGTTGGAAAGAGAAAGCATTGCTATTAGTTAGACTGTTTTGTAGTAAGACTCTTAAGAGGTATCAAAAGCTGCTTACATGAACTAAAGTAATGTAGTATTGTCCTAGGTATACTAAACCAATAAAAAGAAATGGATATACAAACAGGTAGACAAGTATTTGGGCTTTATTGTAAATATGACAAATCAGATTAGAAAAGTAGGTTGCATTTTTTAATGGGCTCTAAAAACTTGGTTTTATCAAAACAAAAACCCCTTGTAAAATAGATTTAAATTCTTTGCATACATGCACACACACAAATGCACACATACAAACACAAGCAGGAGTGTGACTCATAATACATCTTTAGGAAACAACTGTAACCATCCATAAAATGAGCATGCAAACAACCTACTTAACACAAAGTAATTTCTTTCAGGATGTCCATAGCAGCACAGAGTAGCACGCTGGCTAAATGGGTTCATAATATGTGGTATATTTAGACATGGAATAATACACAGCGGTGAACTGGTGGGACTACAGAGATGAGCAACAACATGATTAAATCTGAGGAAATCAACATTGTGGATAAAAATTCAGAAAATTATGTACCATTACCACAATTTTAATAAATGGAAGGAATACAAAGTTGTATATACTATATCTTTATTTATTTATTTATTTATTTCATTCTTTGTACATTCTATAACTTAAGGGTTCATACGAATGCAGTTAAACTATTTTTAACTATGAATAATACAAAATAATACATTGGAATTACCTCTGGAAAGAGGGAGAGGAACGGTATACTTAGGTAATTTCAATATTGATCGTATTCTGGGTATAAAGTGTATATTT
Organism: Sturnira hondurensis; assembly: GCF_014824575.4. Classification (NCBI taxonomy): domain Eukaryota; kingdom Metazoa; phylum Chordata; class Mammalia; order Chiroptera; family Phyllostomidae; genus Sturnira; species Sturnira hondurensis. Next base: position 80,852 of record NW_028080152.1, on the reverse strand, counting down.
TATTGGTATGCATAAAAAAACAAGAAATTTTTAAAATAAGAAGTGTTTTATTTTTTTAGTTAGGAAGAAACTTACAAGACATAGATGATGTTTCTACAATACAGTGAAAGTATTCCATCTTCTTTCCAATTTGTGATGCTCTTGAGGGACTAGAGATTGAGGAAAAATTGTTTTAAAATAAGATTGAAAATCTAAATTTCATTTATATAAAAACATATCATTATTAAGTCTATAATTTAAAGTACTAAAGTTGAATGCAACTTCTAGGGAACACATTGCTTTGCAAAATAATACATTTCTTTACCCAATGTTCAGTGTCATGAAGACAAAATAAGCTTCATCTTTCAAGATGAAGAATGGCAAAAAGGCACATAATAAGTAGTGAGAAAAAGCATGAAGAGATGTTGAAAACTTGGGTTAGTATGGTATTCTATACTCTAATCAAGAGCTAGAATCTGTTTTCATAGTTGACCATCCCAATTGGGTTCATCCCAACCTGTGAATATATCCAATATTGCATCTAACAGAACTGCTCCATGACTGTGCATTTAACCAAATATGGTATCATCTTCCATCTAGACATCCTGAACTTCAAATGCACAGGCATCAAAATGAGAAACAGAAGTAATCTGGAAGACAAAATGCTTAAGGCAGCTGCTAAAACCTATTGTATGCATACAATATCAAACATAAAAATTTTCAAATAAAATGCAAACTGATAGCAACCAGAGGGGACAGGGAAGAGGGATGCTGGGGGAAATAGGGGAAGGGCCATCGAAGAACGTGTATGAAGGACACATGGATAAATACAAAGGATGTAGTTTTGAGGTTGGGAGGTGAAGATGGGTGGGGGAGGGAAGCATGGTGGCGTGAAAATGAAGACAACTGTACTTAAACAACAATGAAAACCAAATAAATAAATAACACTATCTTAACCTTTAGAAATTTGTTCTAAATATTAGGGAAATTCCTTTGTCATTATTTTGTATAAAATGAATTTTCAAAGGTAGTTTGTTTTTCACTTCTCAAAGGAAAAAACTCTCTTCTAAAGCTCATTTCAATACAATAATAGGGAACAAACTGACAATGACCAGACGGGAGGTCATAGGGGTTTAATGCGATAAGGGGTTTAATGGGATAAGGTATTGAGTTGAATGTATAGATTGTTTTGGGTAGAATGGACATTCTGATGATATTAATCCTTCAAATCCATGACAGGGTATTTGATTCCACTTGTTTGTGTCTTCCTTAATTTGTTTCTTCAGTGTTGTGTAGTTATGTTAGCACTGTCTTTTACCTCCTTGGATAGATTTATCCCTGGGTATTTTATTTTTCTTGTTGCTGTATCAAATGGGATTTTTTTCTGATTTCTATTTCTGATATGTCATTGTTGGTGTTCAAAAGTGAGTTTGATTTCTGAATATTGACTTAGTATTGTGCTCTTTTGACAAATTCAGTTTTTAGGTTGAACAGTTTTTGGTGGGGTCTACAGGATTTTCTATGTACACTATTATGCCATTTGCAAACAATGATAGCTCTATTTCCTCTTTTTAAATTTGGATGCACTTTATTTCTTTTTGTTGTCTGATTGCTATGGCTAGGACTTCCAACAGTATTTCGAATAGAAGTGGTTAAAGTGGATCTCCTTGTCTTATTCTTAATTTTAGTGGGAAAGTTTTCAGTTTTTGTCCACGGAGTATGATGTTGACTGCAGGTATCTCATATGGCTTTTATTATGTTGAGGAATGCTCCCTCTATTCACACTTGACTGAGTGTTTTTATCATAAATTGGTGCTGTACCTTATCAAGTGCTTTTTCTGCATCTATTGGTATGATCATGTGATTTTTGCCTTTGCTTTTGTTTAGGTGATGTACTACTTTTATTGCTTTGTGAGTATTGTATTATTCTTGCATCCCTGGGATGAGTCCCAGTTGGTCATGGTGTATGATCTTTTTAATGAATTGCCGGATGTGCTTTGCCAGTATTGCGTTGAGGATTTGAGCATCTATGTTCATCAGTGATATTGGCCTGAAGTTTTCTTTCTTTATTGTGTCTTTATCTGGTTTTGGGATTAGGATGATGCTGGCTTCATAAAGAAGAGTTTTGGAGTGTTCTATCTTCTTGGAATTTTTGTAATAGTGTATAAGGGTTAGGTATTAGCTCTTCCTGAAATCCTTTGTAGTATTCTCCTGTGAAACTATCCAGTTCAGGGCTTTTGTTATTTGAGAGTTTTGGGGATTAGTGCTTCAATTTCATCAGCTGTTATTTGCCCATTCAGACTTTCTGCTTCTTCATTGAGTTAGGAAAATTATATTTTTCTAGACATTTTTTCATTGTACCTAGGTTTTCATAGTTTTACCTAAGTTTCTTTGCATATAGTTTTTCATAGTAATTTCTTATAATATTTTGTTTTTCTGTGATTTCAGTTGTAATTTACCCCCTTTCATTTCTGATTGTGTTTATTTAAGTCCTTTCACTGTTTTCCTTGATGAGTATGCTTAAAGGCTTGTTAATTTTGTTTATCTTTTCGCAGATCCAACTCCTGGATGTAATAATTCTTAGAATTGTGCTATTGATCTCTATATCACTTAATTTTGCTCTGATGTTAGTTTTTTTCTTTCTTCTACTTGCTGCGGTCTATCTTTGTTGTTGTTCCTTGAGTTTTGCTTTTAATTATTTAATTATTTTTCAAGTACACTTTTCTGTCTATTGCTCCCATTCCAACACCCCCCCCCCGCTTTCCCTCTCCCTCCCATTTCCACCCTTCTTAGTTGTTGTCCATGCATTTTCTTTATTCGTTCCTCTAAATCCCTCACCTATTTCCCCTGAAATTCCCTCCCCTCTCGCTTCTGGTTCTGTTCCCCTGTTCTCTATTCCAGTGTCTTTCTTTATATTTTGCTTGCTTGTTTGTTTTGTCTTTAACTTCCTGTTAAAGGTGAGATCATATTGTATTTGTCCTTCTACACCTGGCTTATTTCACTCAGCATAATGCTTTCCAGTTCCAATTGTTCCTTGAGTTCTTGTTGGTTGAGGGTCAGGTTGTTTATTTGAAATATTTCTATCTTTTTTAGGTAGGCCTGCATTGCTGTGAACTTTCTCTTCCTGAGAGTCTTTGCTGTGTCCCCTAAGATTTGGATGGTTGTTAGTTCATTTTCATTTACTTCCAGAAACTTTTTGATTCCTTCCTTGATCTAATTTTTGACCTATTTATTAATAACATGGTATTCACCCTGGCTGGTGTAGCTCAGTGGATTGAGCATGCACCTGTGAAGCAAAGGGTTGCTGGTTTATTCCCAGTCAGGCCACATGCCTGGGTTGCAGGCCAGGTCCCCATTAGCGGACACATGAGAGGCATCTACACATTGATGTTTCTTTCCCACTCTTTCTCCTTCCCGTCCCCTCTCTCTAAAAAATAAATAAAGAAAATATTTTTTAAAAATAACATGCTCTTTAATCTCCATGAGTTTGAGTGTTTTTGAATTTTTGCCTTGAGCTTGGTTTTTAGTTTCAGGCCCTTGTGGTTAGAGAAAATGGTTGATATGATTTCAATTTTCTTGAATTTGTTGAGGCTTGTTTTGTGTCTTATCATGTAGTGTATCTTTGAAAAAGTTCCATATGTACTTGAAAAGAATGTATATTTTGCTCATTTGATGAAAGGCTCTGTATATATCTGTTTAGTTCATTTAATCTAAGTCAATGTTCAATGCTGCTATATCTCTGTTGATGTGTGTTTGAAAGGTCTATCAATTTTTGACAAAGGGTTGTTGAAATCCCCTAGCGTAATTGTGTTACTGTCAATATCTTTCTTGAAGTTCTCCAAGCTTATCTTTATGTATTTAGGTGCTCCTATGTTGGGTGCACAAATATTTAACATTTATGACTTCTCATTGGGTATTTCCCTTGAATGTTATGAAGTGACCTTCTGGGTTTCTTTTTCTTCCTCTACTTTTGAAATCTATTTTGTCTGATATGGAAACTGCTAGTCCAGCTTTTTCCCCTTGTTTGTTTGCTTGAAACTTTGTTTCCAGCCCTTCACTTTCAGTCTGCTTACATTTTTCATCCTGAGGTGGGTGTCTTGTAGGCAGCATATGTGTGGGTCATTCTCTCTTATCCATTTTGCTATTCTGTGTCTTTTGATTGGAGCATTTAATCTGTTTATGTTTAAGGTTATTACTGATAGGTACTTACTCACTGCCATTTTTCTGTACATATGTTTTTTTTTTCTCTCTCAAGCTCTTTACCTTCCTTTTCCTAAAGCAGTTCCTTTAGCATCTCTTGCAGAGTTGGTTTGGTGGAGATGTATGCTCTTAGGCTTTGTTTTTCTGGGAAGCTTTTTATTTGTCCTTCCTTGTTAATTGAGAGGCTTGCTGGGAAAAGTGGCCTTGGTTGCAGGCCTCTGGTTTTCACTACTTGGAACATTTAGTGCCATTGTGCTTGGACTTGGAGCATTTCCTTTGCGAAGTTGGTTCCTAGCCTTATCAGGGCTCCGTGGTATGTGATTTCCTGTTTCTCCCTCACTGCCCTTAAGATTCTCTCTTTGTCTTGGAATTTTGGCATTTTAATTATAGGGTGTCTTGGAGTGGTCTTCTTTGAGTTCCTCTTGATTTGGACTCTCTGTGTATTCTGGATTTGTGTGAATTTTTCTCTCGCCAAATTAGGGAGGTTTTCCATTATTACTTGTTCAAACAGGTTTTCTATCCCTTGGTCTTCTTTGCTCCTTCTGGTATCTTCATTATACAGCTATTATTCCATTTCATGTGTCCTGCAATTCCCTTACCACATCGTCATTCTTTCTAAGTTTCTTTTGCTTTTTTTGCTCTATCTAGGTTTTTTTTTCCATTGTCCTTCAGCTCACTGATTTGGTCCCCTGCTTCAAGGAGCCAGATGGCAATTTTTTCTAGTGTTCTTCTTATTTCTGACATTTTATTGTTCATTTCTTCCTGGTTTGGGTTTATAGTTTCTATTTCCTTTTTCCTGGTGATGTAGTTCTCACTCAGTTCCTTGTAGGTGTCATTGAGTTCCTTGAGTATCTTTATAACCATTATTTTGAATTCTATGTCTGATAGTTTGGTTGCCTCCATTTCATTTAGCTCTTTTAGTTGGGAATCTTCCATTCCTCTTGATCGCATGTTCTTTTTTTGTCTCCCATTTTAGGTGACTCTTTTTGTTTGTTTCTGTGCTTCTTGATGTTTAGCTTTGCTAGCTGTCATTGTAAGGTGCACTTCTATGATAGGCATTCTATGAGGTTCAGTGGTGTGGTCTCTTTGATCTCCTTGGCTGGATGCTCTAGGTTTGCCCTTTCTTCTGTTTGTGTGGGCTCTCTTGTTGTACTTGGGTTTTTATCTTTTGGCGCCTCCTTTGTTGGTAGTTTCTCTCCTGTAGCAGGTATACTGATGTTTGTAGCTCCCACCTATTCTTCTATGTGATCAGTGGCAGGGAGTAGGCAACATGGATTAAGACAGCAGGAGAGTATTTGATGGAGTTTAAAGTACCAGCAAGTAGAGAAGACACAGGAGACTCCTTTGTTAAGTGTCATGTTAACTATGATATTTCACCCACCTAGCCACTTTTTACAAAAGGTGAAAGAGAGAAAGGACTCTTGTTACAGGGGAGGATGATTGTGAGCTGAATCCAGAAAACAGAGCAAGGTTAGGTGATAAAGTATATTGAGAGTAAGGGATAGAAAGTAGGTGTCGTGTGAGAGATAATAGAGTTAACTACAGTAATAATAACGCTCAGGATTGAAGTGGCATGGGTTAAGATGAGGAAGAGTTACTCTGTGGTATGTACAATTGTATGGAACAACAATTATTTGCAACATTATTGGAACAACAATAATATGAAAAGAAACATAATTTGAATAAGCAGAATAAAAAGTACCTGGTCAATACTTGTGTGTTATTGGAACATGGGTGAAGTGAAAGAAGGAGAAATAATAAGGTAATGGAAGTCAAGATTTCTACTGCCTGGGAGAACGCCCAGTCATTGGCTACTTGAGGAAGATAAATCCCAGAGTTTGTTTTGTTAGCTATAGAAATTAATGGTCAGAGACATGAATGCTGTCCTACGTTCTCACAGGAAAGTACTTGCTATTTACTTTACAGCGATGTGCTGAGGAAAAGTACATTGAAATAACTACTTTCCGTGTTTTACAATTTCTGGGGCTTTTGTGTTGGCAAATAATGGATTTGACCAAGTTAATTTCCACAAATTCAACCAGTTTGTACACAGCCATGAGAACACAGGATTGTTGGTTTTCTTTGGAGGGATTTTCCCAGCAGGTGAGAGTGTTCAACTTTTTCACAAGTATATATTCATGTTTTATTTAAGTGTCTTTATATCCTAGATATCTGTGTTGAATACTGCAACCCTTGTGTGAAAGACTGAGGTGATGGGGAGTCTGTGTGGACACATGGGTAGTGTGGCCATATGAAGCTCTTTCCACGTCTACTGATCTCTATACATTACTCAGCGTTCCATGGTCACACATACATGCATGAGGTACCCACAGTCACTGCCAATGAAGGAAGCTCTGATTTTCAAGACTAAGGAAAAGAGCTGAGGTGTGTTCCTAGAAGAACAAAAATTCATGCAATATTTTTAAATGTTGCTAATGTCTTGAATATACATATTTTCATTGGAAGAAATCTGAATTAAGAAAATTAAGGTAGGAAAATAGGGAAATGAAAAGGAATATACAGAAAGTGTTTGGTTTTTAGCATTACAGCCTGACAGGTATTTCTTGTTTGTTTTGTTAAATAACAAAGGGAAACATTCAATGCCTTCCCAATAAACTAATGGGTTCATAGTCTTGGTTCTTAGGGTATTGCATTTTATATGGTATATTAACATTTCTAATTATTCTAAAATCTTTAAATCAGATCATTTATGATACATCATCTGTATATTGCTTTGTGTATTTACCACCCAAAGTCAGATCTTTTCCTTTCATCACATATGTGATCCTCTTTACCCTTCACTTTGGGGAAATCAGCATGCTGTTACCCTTTACACTCACCCCTTCCCTTTGAGGTAACCTGCATTCTCTTGTCTGTGCCTGTGAGTTTTTGTTTGCTTTTCTCCCTGGTTTGTGTGTTGCTTACAGTTTTCTTTCCCACATATGGGTGGCATTATATGGTCCTCGAGTTTTTTCTCTGACTTATTTCACTTAGTGGAATCTCTCAGTCTATTCACCTTATTGCAAAGGCAGGGTTTCATATTTTCTCACAGTGGAGTAGTCTTGTGTGTATGTGCCTCATCTCTTTGATCCAGGTACCCACTGAGGGATACTTTGGTCGTTTTTATGTCTTTGTCACCACGAATAAGGCTGCAATGAGCATATGTGTGCAGATTTCTCATGTCACCCCCAAAATTAGTATAAAAATAATGAGAACATTTAAATTTGTAATGTAGCAATGTGTTAAAGTGGGGAGAAATAGCTTCCTATTCAATTCTAGGAACTTGATATGAGATTTTTTATTTTCAAATTCTGAAATTATACTTTATATTCAATATTATTCTGTACTATTTTCAGGGCTACATCAAAGTGGCCACACAATCATATATTCCACAGTGTGTTCCCCTTGATACTTAAAGCACAATCCTGCCCCATACATAGTTATTACAATATTACCGACAATATTTCCCATGTGGAATTTAGATTCACATATGGAAGCTTGATCTGTGTGAACATTTTCAAAACTGTAATTCATAGACAGAGACAACAGTACGGTGGTAACCAGAGGGAATGTAGCTGCTAGTAATGAAGGGCAGCGGGGCAAACTCTATGGGGATGGAAGATGATTTCACTTTGGGTGTTGGGCAACACTGCAATATACAGATCATGTATCATAAAATGCACACTTGAAACTCATATGAGCTTACTAACTAATACCATGACAATAAATTTAATAAAAAATTAGCACAGCAACCCATATTGGTACATATTTGAAAGAAACCTGTGTTCAGTGAAGTGCCTTGTTCATTATCACTTACAAAATCATAAAATTGTAATTTCAAAGTACTTTAGAGGGTATGTTTGTTAGTATAAAATTTTAATTTATCTCTTTAATAAGCCATACTCTTCAGAAACTAAGTTAAATGATGTGTTTTTTATTTTCTTTGCTTTTAATGATTTTTAAGAGATAGGGGAAGGGAAGGAGTAAGAGAGAAAGAGAAACATCAATGTTGGTTGTCCCTCACATGACCCCCTCGGGGATCTTGGCTTGCAACCCTGGCATATGCACTGGCCAGGAACCGAATCGTGACCCTCTGGTTCATAGCCCATGCTCAATCCACCAAGCTACACCAGCCAGGGCTAAATTATGTTTTTTAAATAGAGAAGTGTTAATCTAGCAGTTTAAGTTGAAAGTCTAAGAATACTATCTGTCAGGTTTTATAGTATTGGATCTTTGATGACTTAAACAACAGAGAATACATTGTATATCCACTTTCTACATCTAAATAATTTAACTGGTCAGTAGGAGATTTATTCTGGAGAAATCTAACATTGAAGACTTGTAAGAGTAAGGGCACTAGATAGATCCTGCATAAAGTAAGGAGTGAGAAAAAGAGAATTGGGTAGAGACTACCTTATATCCTCATGCTCTTCAATGGGTGTGCCTTTATCAGCCTACAGCTTCCAGAATGGTAGAGCTTCTGAATACACTGGAAGCAGCCATGTGAATGAGGCAGGTAGAGTGGTCCTCACAGTTTGCTTGTAAGGAAAAGTCTACCTTTCAAAACATCCTTCCTCCCCGCTGCCTTCCATATCTATGGGAATGGAATCAGCTTGTCTATCTTTGAACTTAAGTGATTTTGTAACTTTCCTCTGGAAAAAAGAAGCAAAAAGTTTAGGTCTGTATCTGTAGCTGTCCAATTCTTCTCTCTTACTTAATTTTGTCCTTTACTATCAGATGTAGTGGAATATGAGGAACAATTTTTTAAAAAACTTTTTTTCATTTCTGTATTACACTGTGTCTTGTGTTTATTTTTTATGGCATCCTATTATGCCCCCAAAGTAAACCCTGGAAGTCTTATTGGATCAGCTTCTAACACTTCCTGAACAACTGAAATTCTTTTGAAGAAGAGTTTTTAAAACACTATTGATCTCACTTAATTATCACATTAATATTCTCAGTACTTGTAGATATTTATTTCTTAAATAGAATTTCTCCCTCCTGATTTGAACCTTTGTTAAATTTTATCCTATACAATTCTTTCTATGATGTCTGGATCCCATTTTTTCCATGTTGTTCAACTTGCTTCTAGTCTAAAAACATTCCATCACAGATGAATACTACTACCCATGTGTAATCCAATAGATATTTCTGGAGATGTATAATCTTAGCCTATGCCTAAATAGGACCTGGTAGAGTATAAAACTCTTTTTATCCTTTGTCTATGTCTATAATTCTCACCGCATTGACAAAGACTCAGATGATTCCTTGTGATACAGTGTTGATAGTGAAGCGTTCAAGAACATTAATGATAATTATAACTTATTGAACATTTATTGGGTGCCAGCCAGTATTCTAGGGATTTACTTGCAATAACGCAACAGTTCAAGAGGCAGGCTCTATTGTTATCCCCATTGTGAAAAAGATGAAACTGAGGCACAGAAAGGTTTCTTAGGTTTCCCAAGGTCACCTAGTAGTAAGTGGAGAGGCTTGGATTTCAGTACAAGGCAATGTGCCTCGAGTGTCCATGTGATTAATCACTGTGCTACCCTCTCCCTGAAAGGGTGTTTTGAGTATTAAATAAGAATACACTGAATAGAATAACTCATAATCAGTATTTGGTTTCTGTAATGATAAACTGCCACTTATCACTGGGTAGCCTTTTTAAGGAGCAGTTATAGGCTGGATATTTCTATTTTGTTATAAAAGTATGCAATAGTCAGCAGAATGGAATGTAAGATGGAGTTGCACAAAGAGTCCCATGGAAGGTAAGACTAGACAAGGTTTCTGAGATTGTCTAGTTCCAGCCCTTTATCTTCAAAAGAGCAAATTGAGACAGAGATGCAATTACATTTAGAAATGACTGAACCCCAAGCCTTTTTGCACTGATGTTGGGCTGTTACCTTGAGTATGCTGATTTTTGGAATCTGGGCACCAATTTTCCATTTCTGAGTACTCTCAGTACCTTGGAGGAATTGTAAATATAACTATGTCTCATTGTATTTTTCTCTGTATTCAGTGTCTGAAAAGAATTCTCATTTCTCAATACGTGGGACAGTGCAAGAGTTTTGAAAGAAATAATACCTGCTGGTAACATAAGAGTTCATGATTGTCATGAGTCAATGAAGTTCAAAAATATTTGGTGAAAATCTAAATAGTGTCTCTGTGTTAAGGGTTGTAGGATAGACAAAGATTACATAACTTCTTAAAAAGCCAATACTATAAGAAAGAAGCAGAAAAATTGCTGGCATAGAGTTCAACTGGGTAATTGTTTTAGGGAACAATTGGCTAATTTTGTCATAATTTGATGTATTGCAATCTGTGCAAATTTAATAAGAGACCCATGAAGACTCAGCATCCTTTGAGACATAAAGGACTGAATACCTTGTAGCAATTTATCATAGTTTAAGTGCGTTATTCCAAAAAAGACATTATTTTTGATGCTACATCAGTTATATTACAAGGTCCTCCCCACAAATATTGCCAACTCACAGGACTGATATCATGCCAATTTATATAGAAATTTTGTTTTTCCACTACCAGAGAATAAGTCACTGCCGACTTGTGTGCCCAGGATTGACAGTTTAAATAGGCTCTATGAAAGACACAACTGGATCTGGAGCCTTTGATACTTTTCTCTGTTTACCATCGACTAAGACCGAGAGGGAAAACCTTGACGTGTAGCCCAAACCAAATCATCTGAGGAGAAACGGATTTTCATCAAAACTTTATTGTGTGTAAACCCCGGTAGAAAATAAAATAATAAATATATACTCCAAGATGTAATGGATGTATTCATAGTGTGTTCACCATTTCATTACAGTTCCCTTCTCCTGACCTCTCCTCCTAGAAACAGGCTTTAGAGAAGACTGAATGGAATATTGTAACAATGTGACAGAATTTGTCCTCCTGGGCTTCACTGAGGATCCTGGGTGCCGAAAAGCATTATTTGTCACATTTTTACTAACTTACATTGTGACTATGGTGGGCAACCTGCTCACTGTGGTGACTGTTCTTGCCAGCCCCTCTCTGGGCTCCCCTATGTACTTCTTCCTTGCCTATCTGTCACTCATTGATGCAGTGTATTCCAATGTCATTTCACCCAAATTGATCATAGACCTAGCCTCTGCTCAAAAGACAATTTCCTTCTCAGCTTGCATGGGACAGCTCTTTCTGGAACACCTTTTTGGAGGTGCTGAGATCTTCCTGCTGGTGGCCATGGCCTATGATCGCTATGTGGCCATCTGTAAACCACTGCACTACATAACCATCATGAATAGACAGGTTTGCATCCTGCTGTTGGTAGTGTCCTTGGCTGGAGGTTTTGTTCATTCTCTGGTCCAACTTCTCTTTGTGTACAACCTCCTCTTTTGTGGCCCCAATGTCATTGACCACTTCATGTGTGACATGTACCCATTATTAGAACTTGCCTGCACTGACACCTGTGTCTTAGGCCTCACTGTGGTTGCCAATGGTGGAGCAATCTGTATGGTCGTCTTTATTTGTTTACTAACATCCTATGGAGTTATCCTAAGTTCCCTTAAATCTCACAGTCAGGAAGGGAGGTGCAAAGCCCTGTCTACCTGTGGTTCCCACATCACGGTGGTTGTTCTCTCTTTTGTTCCCTGCATTTTTATATATGTTAGACCTGTTTCCCACTTATCTGTTGATAAATTCATAAGTGTGGCTTATATGCTTATCACTCCGATGTTGAATCCTCTAATATACACTTTGAGAAATTCAGTAATGACAGATGCTATGAAGAAAATGTGGTGTAGGAAGTTTGGCATAGATAGACTGAGAATGTGTCATTCATATTGAATGCACCTGTTACTAATTCTGTAACAACAAACAAGTAGTTCATTCTAACAGTGGATGAGTTAGTCAACACAATGAGTTTTCTTGAGATGCTTTTCTTTATTCATAGAAGGTATCAAAAAGTAGAACAAATTGTCCTGTGATGTTAAAATCAATGTAACACAGAACTTCTGAAGGGTGAGTAAAAAGGTACAGATATTTTTCCTATAATTAACAAAATAAACTAAGTTCGCCTTGTACCTTTTTTTATTGTTCAGTTCCAGTTGTCCTGATTTTATTTCTGTTGCTCTTCCCTCCCCCACACCACCAACCCCCACCTCATGGTCAATGGATCCCACACCGTGCATGCCCATGAAGCCCTTACTCATGTTTCTTGGCTTGCCTCTTCCCCTTTTCTCTACTATCCCCCTACCTCCTCCCCTCTGATCATTGTCAGTTTGTTCTCTATCATTTATATTGAAATGTGCTTTCGAAGAATTTATTTTTCCCTTAGAAAGTGAAGAGCAAGCTACCTTGAAAATTTTAGTTTTACCCCAAACAATGAGAAATCAATTTGGCTAGTGTTTATAATGAATCTCTTATGTGAAAACAGTGGTATGTATGTATGTATGTATTGTTGTTCAAGTACAGTTGTCTCCATTTTCACTCCACCATGCTTCTCTGCCCCAGCCATGTCGACCAGCCACCCATAAAGTTACCCTCTTTGGCTTTGTCCACGTGTCCTTCATATATGTTCCTTGATGGACCTTCCCCTATTTTCCCCCAGCATCGCTCTCCCCATCCCTTCTGGTTTCTGTCAGTTTGTACTTCATTGCAAAATTTTGATGTTTGTTATTATATGCATACAACCGGTTTTAGCAGCTGCCTTTAGCATTTTGTCTTCCAGATTATTTCTGTTCCTCATTGTGATGCCTGTGCATTTCAAGTTCAGGATGTCTAGATGGGTGATGATACCATATTTGGTTAAATGCACAATCATGGAACAGTTCTGTTAGATGTGATGTTGGATTCATTCACACATTGGGATAAATCCAAATGGGATAGTTGACAAAAAAAAAACAGACGGTAGTTCTTGATTAGAGTATAGAATACCTTACTAATCCAAGTTGTAAATATCTTTTCACACCTTTCCTCACTAGTTATTATGTGCCTTTTTGCCATTCTTCCAAGTGTAGATGAGTTTATTTTGAATTCATGACACTGAAGATTGGGTAAAGAAATGTATAATTTTACACAGCAATGTGTTCCCTAAAAGTTGCCTTCATCTTCAATACTTTAAATTGTAGACTTAATAATGATTTGTTTTTATACAAACAAAATTTTGTTTTTCAATCTTATCTTTAAAAGTTTTATTTCCTCAGTGTGTAGCCTCTCCAGAATATCACAAATTAGGAAGAACATGGAATTGCTTCCACTGCATTTTAGGAACATCATCTCTGTTTTGTAAGAGTTTCTTTATTTTTTAACTAAAAACATCAAAACCTTTCATACTTAAAAATTTTATTATGTATTTTTTCATGTATACCAATAATATATGCAATTTATACCCAGAATATGATCAATATTGAAATTACTTGTGTATACCATTCCCCTCCTTCTTACCAGATGTAATCCAAGTGTTGAATTTCATATTGATCATAGTTAAAAATAGTTTAACTGCATATGTATGTATCCTTAATTTCTGGAGTGTACACTTTCATATTCTTTACCTTTATTAAAATTATGCTACATAGTACTACGTTTTCTGTCTTCTATCCACAATGTTGACTTCCTCAGATTTAATCATGTTGTTGCTCTTCTCCCTAGTCCCACCAGTTCTGTGCTCTGTATTATTCCAATTCTAAATATACCACGTGTTTTGAACCCATTCAGCCAGTGTCCTACTGTATGCTACTATGGACATCCTGAAAGAAATTGCTTTGTGTTGGGTAGGCTGTTTGCATGCTCACTTTTATGGATGGTTATAGTTTTGTCCTAAAGATGTTTTGTCAGTTATATTCCTGCTTGTGTTTATACATGTGTGTTTGTGTGTGTGTGCATGTGTTAAAGAATTTAAATCTACTTTACAAAGGGCTTTCTGCTGTGATAAAACCAATTTTTTCAACATATTTTTCAAAGATGCAATCTACTTTCCTAATCTGATATGTCATATTTACGATAAATTTTAAAGAGCTGTGTACACATTTCTAGACTCTTTTCTTTTAATCGGTTTAGTGTTCTTAGGACAATACTACATTATTTTAGGTGTTGCTAGTAGCTTTTGATATCTGTTAAGAGGTGTATTACACAATAATCTTACTGAAAACAACGTTTTCTGTTTCCAGCAAATATTTTCCACATAATTATTAGAATGATTTCAGAGGTCTTAGAAACCTACCAGTATTTTGACACACAGTATATTAAATGTCTAATTAATGTGGAAAGGAATTGATATATTGATCACATTGAATCATTCTTTCTAGAAACATAAAAAATTTGAGTATTTATGCATTTCTTTAAGATTCAGTTAAGATTCACCTTTTGGGATATTGCTGAGCAGTAATGATATGAATGACTTTTGTTTCTATCGTCTTTCTGATATTTTATATCCTGTTTCTCACTTTATATTACTTAGCAGAGGAATAAATGATACAATAACTGTCAGTAGACTCTAAGTTCACAGAAACGTGAGCTTAGCTTTAATAGGGATGCCTGTGGTATTTCTTTATAAAAATGCGTTTATTAAAAATTATCATTTCAATAGTCTGCCAAGAAAAATATATCACTCTTCAAAAAAATCCCCCTTTTTAGAGGAAAAATGGTGGCGGAGTAGGACGGAGCCACTGCAGTTCTCCTACACTTGGGGGAAAATCCTGGCAGATTTACAGAAGAACAGCGCAATCAATTCCCCAACCAACAATTCCCCAGCATTTATGAAAATAACAGACCAGAGATTGTGACGAACCAGACAGCTAGAGGTCCTTGGGGTCTCAGGGACGCGAGTAAGGACGGAGGCGGCCAGACCGGCGGCAGCCATTAGCCGGCGTGTAAAGACCTCGGAGCCGCGGCTGCTGCAGTGGTTGGAGCCCAGGGGCTTCCTTCCGTCTGTGCCCAGTGACAAGGGCGTCTGCCACGGAGAACTCATCGGGAGCCTGGCAACCCTGAGAAAAGTCAAAGGCAGCAGCAGCAGTGGCGGTGGCAGGACGGCAGCCATTGGCCGGCGCATAAAGACCTTGGAGCCTTGGCTGCCTCAGCGGTTGGGGCCCAGAGGCTTCCCCCTGCGCCCAGCGACAGGGGCGCCTGACACAGAGGACTCATCGGGACCCCAGCACCTGTGAGTAAAGACAAAAGCGGCAGCGGCAGGGCCGGCTGCCCTCGGGAGCCAGGCACCCCAGAGTAAAGTCAAAAGCAGCAGCGGCGGGACCAGCAGCCATTGGCCGGCGCGTAAAGACCTCGGAGCTGCTGCTTCCGCTACTTCCAGGGCCCAGAGGCTTCTGTCTACCCCCAGCGTTGGGGCGTCTGCCACAGAGGACTCAGCGGGAGCCTAGCAACTGTGAGTAAAGACAAAAGCGGCAGTGGCAGGACTGGCTGCCCTGGGCCAGCCCAAAACGCCTCAGAGCCGCCGCTGCCGCTGTGCTAGGGGTGTAGAGGCTTCCGTCTGTGGCCAGTGCCACGGAGGACTCGTAGTGAGCCCAGCACCCAGTGGAGCATTGGGCCGGCTGCGGGGTCCCTGGAAGAGCTGGCTCCCTCCCTCACCATCTAGGCCGGGCTGGGTGGCAGAGACCTGTCTGCCTAGGTGTGCAGGGAGGGTGGCAAGGACAGGGGGCCGTGTTCAGTTGCGATCTCTGTGGTCGCCAGCCCACCAGCCTGCCAGCCCAGGAAATTTGAGAGGAGCATTGTCCTAACCAGTCAGGCTGGGGATTGGGCTGGGCTGAGAGGCACGCTTTCTGGAGAAGTTTTTACTGGAAAGTGGACTGAGCTGTTCTGTGAAGGCAGGTTGACTTGCCTCTCACCCAGCCACAGGACAGTACCAGATCCCGTGGGACCAAGGCAGCCTGTCAGGTGGGCGGGCGCCTGTACCCCAGTCTGGTAGCCTGGCTGGTGGGCCGGTGTGCGCCTGGGCATACAACCCAGCCCACAGAAGGGTCCCACCGAAACCAGAAAAACCGGATTGGACCTTTTGAAACCAACAAGGAAGGAGTTTTTGTTGTTGGTTTCTTTTGTTTTTTTTTGTTTTGTTTTTTACTTTTATTTTTAAACTTTTTTCAATAATCGCATATATATTTTAATTTTATTGTTGCTGTATCAGTACACTGTTCCTCTCCTTTTTTTTCCTGTTTTAGTCCCTCTTCATTTCACCCCAAACTTATTGCTTTTTCCTCACTTCTCTTGCCCTTTTTTGTGTGTTTGTTTGTTTGTTTGTTTGTTGCTTTCTATAGCACTGTAAATACTTCACAACACATCTCTCCAGTCTTAGCCCACTTTACAGGTTCCTGAATTCTATTACTGTAGTGATTAACTCTACTTGCTCACACGCTACATCTATTTACTATTCTTTACACTCACCTTACCTCAAAATCTGACCACCCGCAACCTCACTGCTTTCTAGATACAACTCACAAGCCTTCCATCCCCAACAAGAGGCTTATCTTTGGTCTATCCTTTCCTAGAGGTGGCAAATTGGGTTGAAGATTAGAGTTAACACTATATAGAGCCTAAAGATCTTCTATCTCTTCTCTGCCAGCTGTGACTGTAAATATCATAAAGTACTCCCCTGCTGTCATAAACCATTTTGCCTGTCCCTCCAGCTGATCACACACACACAAAGAAAGGAGTAAGTGGAAGCAGAGAGCATCAAGATACCTGCAGGAGAATGTACCACTGAATTTCACAGGAATTCTACCACAGAAGTTCACACCATAAACCCAGGGAGTCAGAACAGATGAATTTAAGAACTGAGGCTAACAAGAAGAGTCTCATAAGCAATGGGACGACAAAGAAACAATGCTCAAATGAAAGAAAAGGTGGAAGTCTCAGAAATAATGTTAGATGAAAGAGAGGCAAGTCAGCTATCAGATATTGAATTCAAAGCACTAGTTATCAGGAAATTCAAAGAGCTCACAATGAGCTACCAGAAACTAGAGGGGA
>NW_028080152.1:0-61641 GCF_014824575.4 Sturnira hondurensis | reverse complement strand
AATCTCCAAAATATACAAAGAACTCACACGACTTCACTCTAAGAAGACAACTAACCCAATTAAAAAATGGGGAAAGGACTTGAACAGACACTTCTGCAAGGGGGACATACAGAGGATCCAGAGACACATGAAAAGATGCTCAATATCACTAGCTATCAGAGAGATGGAAATTAAAACTACAACGAGATACCACTTTACACCGGTGAGAATGGCTATCATAAACAAAGCAATAAACAACAAATGTTGGAGAGGGTGTGGGGAAAAGGGGACTCTGGTCCACTGTTGGTGGGATTGCAGACTGGTGCAACCATTATGGAAAACAGTATGGAATTTTCTCAGAAAACTAAAATTGGACTTGCCTTTTGACCCAACAATTCCACTGCTGGGATTGTATCCTAAGAACCCCAAAACACCAATCCCAAAGAACCTATGCACCCCAATGTTCATAGCAGCACAATTTACAATAGCCAAGAGTTGGAAGCAACCGAGGTGCCTGTCAGTAAATGAATGGATTAAAAAACTATGGTCATATGCACAATGGAATTTTATGCTGCAGAAAGAAAGAAGGAGCTCCTACCTTTTGCAACAACATGGATGGAACTGGAAAGCATTATGCTGAGTGAAATAAGCCAGGTGTTGAAGGACAAAAACCATATGATCTCACCTCTAACAGGAAGCTAAACAACAAAGCAAACAAGCAAGCAAAATATAACCAAAGACACTGAAATAGAGAACAGGCTGACAGTGACCAGAAGGGAGAGGGGAGGGAATTTCAGGGGAAATAAGGGAGGGATTTAGAGGAATCTTTATAAAGGATACATGGACAACAACTGAGAAGGGTGGAAATGGGAGGGAGGGGGGACGATGGGGGGTGGGATGGGATGGGAGTAATAGACAGAAAACTGTACTTGAAAAATAATTAAATAAAAAAATTAAAAAAAAAATCCCCAACAACTTGAAACTGTTTACAAAGAGTTTACCAAATTAAAGACCAGATGGGAGAAGGGATGGGATTATAGGGAAAAAGGTGAAGGGTTAGCAGGAACAATTATAAGGGACATGTGGATAATAAGAAGGGGCTGGTAGAGCAGGGGAGAGAGGTTAGGAAGGCTGGGGTAGTGGAGACAGGTGAGAGGAAAAGTGAGGAAACAATACCTGAAAAGCAAGAAAAAATGTTAAGAGCAAAGAAACTTCAGAAAATGGTGAAGTACCCAGTACTAGCAATGGTGGGGCATCATTACTACCTCAGTTATAAAGGAGAAAATGGAATAGATTTCTTTCTGAACATGGGAATAAGTATAACAGAAAAAGGAGGTTCATTTGACAGCAGCTGTGCCTTGAGTAGAGAGACACCCATTTGCAAACTGGCCCATTAAAGAAACTAGCATATGAATTAATACCTTGATGTGTCTTCACTCTTTGATATCTGGTTATTTCCTTCCATTGGCTGAACTTACCCAACAGCTAAAGAGTGCGTTAGCTTGTTTGTTGACAATTTTAGCAGTCAGTTTCTTAGGGACCAGAATAAGGTGGAGAATTTTAAGAGTTGTTTGTATAGGAGCAATTGTAACTCATCTGTAACACCCAACCTGTTTTCCTTCTACTATTCACTTACAACTTTGGATGGAAAGTAAAACTCTCTCCCAACACGGAAAACATAAAATGTCCCTTTAGTTTTCATATCATCAATTGATTTCAGCTCAGACATACTCCCATTTCCAATCTAATTGAAATATAAGGCACTAATGCTCTTCATATAAAGTAGCGGAGGGGGGAAAGATAGAGATAAAGAAATAATTACATAAAACAAAACATCCACTTCAGTCTAAGCTTCCACAGGTTGTCATTAGATCACAGTAAACAATTTTAGCTTCTCAACCAGCAATTTTATATTCCTTTCACTTTCTGCGAATTTCTTGGATAGACAGAGAATACTATCCAGTCAGATCATTGAAACCTTAATTACCATTGCAGTCAAATCTATAATGGTTTTGTTTTGGTGTTTTGCCCCCGTTTCTCATTGCTGTCTACTGGGCATGGGATTAGAAGGAGATATTGTATTTCACGTCTTCATTTGTGTGTAGCAACCCAATTTTCTGTCATTAATTAGGTCCAAGCTCTCAACTCAGTCCAGGGAACTTCTTGTTTCATCAGCTTTGGGAGCCCAACATAACCATGGGCATTTTTCATTGAAAACCTAATGGAACAATGACTGTGTTCACTGGTGAAAGTACTTCTCTTTGGGCAGCAGGGCTTTCAAATGTACGAAGTTCAAACTTCCAAGTAACTGAATCAAAGATACCTTAGGAGGGTTATCATGTGTAATAAATAGGTGAAAGATCATTCTTAGTTCCACATTTGATTCATTAACTTGTCTGTTCTGACTACAGGAGATGGCCTGATTTCAGTAGTTCATGGCTGAAGAATATAGCTATCCTTTAGGATAAAAAACCAACATTGTTTTGTCCTGTCTTTTGTCTCAAGTGGCACTGACATAGAGACTTCCCCATCTCATTTTATCATTTTATCATGTTGGATGCTTCAGAGTAAAGGGAAAACCTGTGAGATCAGTGGCATAGACTAGTTATTTTAAAATATTAAAAATAAGCAGAAAAAATCATGTCTAGAGAGCTGAAGGAAAAAAAGTATAAAACAATGTCTCTTTTGCAAGTGGTTTATATAAATAAACAGATGAAAATCATGAAAAAGAACACAAATAAATTGTAGAGAATAATTGAAATAAGAAATCCACTGAAGTGGCTCAACAGTAGATCTGAGCAAGCAAGTCAGTGAAGTTGAGGATGGGTGACTGAGATGATCCTGTTAGGGGAACTGGTACATAGAGGTGTTTAGCACTCCCTTTGTCAAATGTTAATGTACAATAGAGAGTTATGTTTATTTCTAGGCTCTTTATTCTGTTTCATTGGTCTATGTGTCTGTTCTTATTCCAGTGATTACATTGGCTTTGTAATACAGTTTTATATCAGGTATTGTGATCCCTCCTACTTTACTCTTCTTTCTGAAAATTGCTGCAGCTATTTGGAGTCATTTATGGTTCCATGCAATTTTTTGAAATGTTTGTTCCATACCTGTGAAATAGGTCATTGGTGCTTTAATAGGTATTCAGTTGAATGTATACATTGGTTTGGGGAGTATGGACATTTTGATGATGTTAATTTTTCTGATCCACGAACACGATGTTTCCATGTTTTGGAGTCTTTTTAAATTTCTTTCTTCAGTGTTGTGTCGTGTAGGGAGGACAGTGTTTTACCTCCT
The DNA here is from genome assembly GCF_014824575.4 of Sturnira hondurensis. Lineage (NCBI taxonomy): Eukaryota > Metazoa > Chordata > Mammalia > Chiroptera > Phyllostomidae > Sturnira > Sturnira hondurensis. The sequence continues at coordinate 58,365 of NW_028080152.1, read as the reverse complement.
TGGTTTTGTTTATTTCTAGGTATTTTATTTATTTTTTGTTGCTATATCAAATGGAATTTTTATTTCCGGACTTCTGTTTGTGATGTTTCAGTGTTGGTGTACAAAACTGAGTTTGATTTCTGAATATTGATTTAGTATCCTACTGTTTTGCCAAGTTCATTTATTAATCGGAGCAAGTTTACTTTGGGTGGGGTTTATGGGATTCCCTATATAGACTATCATGTCATTTGCAAGCAATGACAGTTTTTCTTCCTCCTTTTCAATTTGGATGCCTTTTATTTTGCTGTCTGATTGCTGTGGCTAGGACTTCCAATACTATGTTGAATACAAGTGGTGAAAGTTGACAATCTTGTCTTGTTTCTGATCTTAGTGGGGAAGTTTTCAGTTTTTGTCCATTGAGTATGATGTTGGCTGCAGGTATCTCATATGTGGTTTGTATTATGTTGAGGAATGCTCCCCCTATTCCCACTTGATTGAGTGTTTTTATAATAAATGTGTGCTGTACCTTATCAAGTGCTTTTTCTGCATCTATTGATATGATCATGTGATTTTTGCCTTTGCTTTTGTTTATGCGATGTACTGCTTTTATTGAGTTGTTTTTTAAATATATTTTATTGATTATACCATACAGTTATTCTATTCCACCCCTTCATTCCCCTTCACCCGCACACTCCCTCCCCCACCATTCTCCCCCCCCCTTAGTTTATAACCACGTGTCTCAAGTTCTTTGGATTCTATATTTTCCCCACTATTCTCGCCCTCCCCCCTGTCTATTTTCTACCTACCATCTATGCTATTTTCTGTGCTTTCTCCCCCCTTCTCCCCCTCCCACCCCCCTGTTTCTGATCCTCCATGTGTTCTTCATTTCTATGGTTCCACTCCTGATCTAGCTGTCCTCTTGGTTTGCTTTTGTTTTAGGTGTGGTTGTTAATAACTGTCTGTTTGCTATCCTTTCACTGTTCATATTTTTCATCTTCTTTTTCTTATATAAGTCCCTTTAGCATTTCATATAATAAGGGCTTGGTGATGATGATCTCCTTGAACTTGACCTTATCTGAGAAGCACTTTATCTGTCCTTCCATTCTAAATGAAAGTTTTGCTGGATAAAGCAATCTTGGCTGTAGGTCTTTGGATTTCATGACTTGGAATACTTCTTTCCAGCCCCTTCTTGCCTGTAAGGTCTCTTTTGAGAAATCAGCTGACAGTCTGATGGGTACTCCTTTGTAGGTGACTGTCCCCTTATCCCTTGCTGCTTCTAGGATTCTCTCCTTCATTTTGGTCTTGGCTAATGTAATTATGATGTGCCTTGGTGTGTTCCTTCTTGGGTCCAACTTCTTTGGCACTCTCTGAGCTTCCTGGATTTCCTGGAAGTCTATTTCCTTTGCCAGACTGGGGAAGTTCTCCTTTATTATTTGTTCAAATACGTTTTCCACTCGTGGCTGTTTCTTTCCCCCTTCTGGTACCCCTATAATTCAGATGTTGGAACGTTTAAAGTTGTCCTGGAGGTTCCTCAGCCTCTCCTCATTTTGTTGAATTCTCGTTTCTTCATTCCTTTCTGGTGGGATGTTTTGTTCTTCCTTCTGGTCCATTCCATTGATTTGAGTCCCCGTTTCTTTCCATCACTATCGGTTTCCTGTGGATCTCCCTTCATTTCAATTAGTTTAGCCTTCATATGTTCCTCTAATTTGTATTATCCTGGCATCCCTGGGATGGGTCCCATTTGGTCATGGTGTATGATCTTTTTAATGAATTGGCGCATGTGGTTTGCTAGTATTGCGTTGAGGGTTTGAGCATCTATGTTCAGCAGTGATATTGGTCTGAAGTTTTCTTTCTTTATTGTGTCTTTATCTGGTTTTGGGATTATGATAATGCTGGCTTCCTAAAAAGAGTTTTGGAGCCTTTCATCTTCTTGGATGTTTTGAAATAGTCTGTGAAAAATAGGAGTTAGTTCTTTCTTAAGTTCTTTGTAGAATTCTCCTTTGAAACCATCAGGTCTAGAGCTTTTGTGTGTTGGTAGTATTTTGATTACTGCTTCAATTTTGTCAGCTCTTATTGGTCTGTTGAGACTTTCTGTGTGTACTTCACTGAGTTTGGAAGGTTATAGTTTTCTAAAAATTTGTCCATTTTGTGTAGGTTTTCAAATTTCTTGGTATATAGATTTTCATAGTCATTTCTTACAATCCTTTGTGTGTCTATTTTATCAGTTGTGATCTGTCCACTTTCATTTATGGTTGTGTTTATTTAGGTCCTTTTTCTTTTTTCATTGTTTAGTCTGCTTAAAGGCTCATCAATTTTGTTTATGTTTTCAATAAACCAGCTCCTGGATTTATTGATCCTTATAATTGTGCTTGTAGTCTCTATGTCATTTAATTCTGCTCTGATGTTGGTTATTTCTTTCCTTGTGCTTTCTCTGTGTTGCCTTCATTGTTGTTCTTTGAGTTCTTGTAGGCATAGTGTTACGTTTTTTAGTTGAAATGATTTTATGTTTGTTTGGTAGGCCTGTATCGCTATGAACTACTTTCTCAGGACTGACTTTACTGTGTCCCACAAATTTTGGGTTGTTGTGAGTTCATTTTCAATTGTTCCCAGAGACTTTTTGATTTCTTTGCTAATTTCAATCTTGACCCACTCATTGTTTAATAGCATACAATTCAGTCTCTATGATTTTGGATGTTTTAGGTTTTTTCCTGTGGGGTTGGTTTCTAATTTCAGTCCCTTGTGGTCAGAGAAAATACTTGGTATGATTTCAATTTTCTTGAATTTGTTGATTCTCGTTTTGTGTCCTATCATGTGGTGTATGTTTGAAAATGATCCATGTGCCTTTGAAAAGAATGTGTATTTAGCTTCTTTGTAATGGAGGGCTCTATATATATCAGTCAAATCCATTTCATCTAGGGTGTTGTTTAGTGCAGCTATATCTTTTTTGATATTTTGTTTGGAAGATCTGTCCATTTTTGACAGTAGGGTGTTAAAATCCCCTAGTGTAACTGTGTTGCTGTCAATATCTTTCTTGAAGTCTTCTATGATTTTCCTTATATATTTGGGTGCTCCTATGTTGGGTGCATATATATTTATGATGTTAATGTCTTCTTGGTGGATTCTTCCCTTGAGTATTATGAAGTGACCTTCTGGGTCTCTCTTTATGGCCCTTTTTTTGAAGTGTATTTTGTCTAATATGAGAATTGCTACCCTGGCCTTTTTTTTCTTGACCATTTGCTTGGAAAATTTGTTTCCATTCTTTCACTTTTATTCTGTGATTGTCTTTTGTCCTGAGGTGGGTCTCCTGTAGGCAACATATGTGTTATGAAGTCTGCCTATTTGGGTTCCTCTTGAATGGGACTCTCTGTGATTCCTGGATGTGTGTAACTTTTTCTGTCATCAAATTAGTAAAATTTTCCATCATTACTCTTTCAAATAAGTTTTCTATCCGCTATTCTTTTTCTTTTCCTTCTGGTATTTCTAATATTTGGATATTATTATGTTTCATATTATCTTGCATTTCTCTTAGTCCCTCTTCATTCTTTTTGAGCCTCTTTTCCCTTTCTTGCTCTTTCTGGGAAATTATTTCTACTGTGTCCTCCAACTCGCTGATCCTATCTTCTGCCTCATCGATCCTGCTTTTAATTCATTCTACTGTGTTCTTCAGTTCCGAAATTGTATTCTTCATTTCCTCTTGGCCTTTGCTGATAGTTTCTATTTCCTTTTTCATGTTGATATAGTTTTCAGAGAGCTCATGGTAGCTCCCCTCTAGTTTCTGGTAGCTCCCCTCTAGTTTCTGGTAGCTCATTGTGAGCTCTTTGCATTTCCTGATAACTAGTGCTTTGAATTCAATATCTGATAGCTGACTTGCCTCTCTTTCATCTGACATTATTTCTGAGACTTCCACCTTTTCTTTCATTTGGGCATTGTTTCTTTGTCTTCCCGTTGCTTATGAGACTCTTCTTGTTAGCCTCAGCTTCTTTAATTGAACTGTTCTGACTCCCTAGGTTTATGGTGTGAACTTCTGTGGTGGAATTCCTGTGAAATTCAGTGGTGCAGTCTCCTGCAGGTATCTTGATGTTCTCCACTTCCACCTACTCCTTTCCTTGTTTGTGTGTGATCAGTTGGAGGAGGAGGCAAAATGGTTTATGACAGCAGGAGAGTTCTTTATGATATTTACAGTCACAGCTGATAGAGAAGAGATAGAAGTTGTTTAGGCTCTATATAGTGTTAACTGTAATCTTCAACCCAATTTGCCACTTTTAAGAAAGGATAGACCAAAGATAAGTCTCTTGTTGGGGCGGGAAGTCTTGTGAGTTGTATCTAGAAAGCAGTGAGGTTTCAGGTGGTCAGATTTTGAAGTAAGGTGAGATTAAAGAATAGTAGATAGACGTAGTGTGTGAGCAAGTAGAGTTAATCACTTCAGTAATAGAATTCAGGAACCTGTAAAGTGGGCTAAGGCCCAAGAGATGTGTTGTGAAGTATTTACCGTGGTATAGAAAGCAACAAACAATCACACAAACCCACAAAAAAAGGGCAAGAGAAGTGAGGAAAAAGCAATAAGTTTGTTATGAAAGGAAGAAGTACTAAAACAGGAAAAAAGAAAGGAGAGGAACAGAGTACTGAAAGATACAGCAGCAATAAAATTAAAAAAATATACGATTACTGAAAAAAAGTTAAAAAAACACCCCCCCCCCAAAAAAAAAACTCCTTCCTTTTTGGTTTCAAACTGTCAAATCCAGTTTTTCTCGTTTTGTTAGGACCCCTCTGTGGGCTGTGTTGTAGGCCCAGCCAAACACCCGCCCACCAGCCAGGATACCAGAATGAGGTGCGGTGCCCCCCACCACCCAACAAGCTGCCTGGGTCCCCTGGGATGTGGTAGTGGTCCTTCCCAGTCCTGTGGCTAGGTGAGAGGCAAGTCAACCTGCCTTCACAGGAGAACACCTCAGTCCACTTTTCAGTAAAAACTTCTGCTGAAAGCCTACCTCTCAGCCCAGCCCAATCCCCAACCTGACTGGTTAGGACAATGCTCCTCTCAAATTTCCTGGGCTGGCAGGCTGGCGGGTTGGCGACCATAGAGATAGCAAGTGAACACGGCCCCCTGTCCTTGCCACCCACCCTGCATACCTAGGCAGACAGGTCTCTGCCACCCAGCCCGGCCTAGATGGTGAGGGAGGGAGCCAGCTCTTCCAAGGACCCCGTAGCTGGCCCAATGCTCCACTGGGTGCTGGGCTCCCTATGAGTCCTCTGTGACAGATGTCCTTATGCTGGCCATAGACCGAAGCCTCTGGGCCTTGGAAGCTGCGGCAGCAGCAGCTCGGACGTCTTTACGGGCCAGCCAATGACTGCTGGTCCTGCCGCTGCTGCTTTTGACTTTACTCAGGGTTGCCTGGGTCCCCATGAGTTCTCCATGGCAGATGCTTCTGTGCTGGGCACAGATGGAAGGAATCCTCTGGGCTCCAACCGCTGCCGCAGCCCCGGGTCCAGGGCCCTTATGTGCCAGCCGAGGGCTGCCGCCGCCCTGGCCGCCTCCGTCCTTACTTGTGTCCTTGAGACCCCAATGATCTATAGCTGTCTGGTTCGTCACTATCCCTGGTCTCTTATTTTAATAAATGCTGGGGAATTGTTGGTTGGGGAATTGATTGCACTGTTCTTCAGTAAATCTGCCAGGATTTCCTCCTGGAGGTGCGAGAACCGGTGTTGCTCTGTCCTACTCTGCCATCATTTTCTGCACTTCTTAGCTTCTCACAGCTGCTCACAAAACTGGTCACGGTTATGCACATGCCTACCTCCTGTAACCTAAGGGTTATTCTGGAGTTTCCAACTTAAATACATTTTCATCATAAAATAAATTATGTATGTTAAAAACTTCTTGAAGGTCATTTTAAATAATAAGTTGTTATAATAGATAAAAACGTTTTAAGAAAAAAAATGGAATTGTCCAAGAGTGATGTGAGGGTGAAATGAAAATGTGAGAGTATATAAAAATGTAACATATTTCTGTCAGAACACTCATAATTATAGCATAAGTAATATAAGGGAAATACTTGTCCAAAAGTTAAAGAAGATCAAAAATTTGTAACAAATATACACATACATTTAATCTAGAAAGAGTTCATCAAAATTCATCAGCAAAATTCTAATTCCAAGAGATAAAGAATTCAAGAATAACAATAAGGTACAAAGTCAATGGAGTGGATTCTATGTCCCAGTCACTGAGGGGGAACACAGAGCACAAAGACACTGAAGTAGCTTTCCCTGACTTCACAGAGATCATTGAATGCAGACAATTAACTATGATTTTTGTCTTATCACATGAACTAACTATACAAATTTAAAAATTACGTAAATACATGTTTTTGTCCTTCTGAGCTACCATATAAGAATTCTATAGACTGTGTGGTAGACATTTAACAATTATTTCTCACAGGTCTAGAAACAGAGAACACCAGGTCAAGGTGCTGGCAGCTGCAGGGTCTGGTGAGGCTTTGCTTCCTAGTTCACAGACAGCCATCTTCCCTGGGTTCTCACCTGGCATAAAGGACAAGGGAGCACTCTTTGGTCTCATAATAGGGACAGAAATTCTATTCATAAGAACTCCACATTCATGACCAAATCACTTCCCAAAGGCCCCACCTCCAAATACAATCACATTAAGAAAAGCTTTACTTCTTAACTCAGCCTCAGAGGTACAGGGACAGTGAGTGGACTCTGTGAGCAGATGTTCCATACAAAATATATATCACTTGGTAGAAATTTTATCCAACGTTCAAGAAAAAACAGGTAAGTGTGCAGCTTAAGTAAAAAGAAACATGGCTCATTGCCAGTGTCTAACAACACAATGGGTCTCTGAGACCATCTGTGTTGTATGGATACACGTGAACTTAAAACAGCCCCACCACTGTACACAGCTGTCTCAAGGTGTGAACACTATACAGAAGCTATGGCATTTAAGCCTCAACTTTGTGAGGTCTGTGAAGTGTCAGACCCCAAGATGACAGGTATTAAATTAGTTAGAACATCGAGTATACTACTGAAATCGTAAACCTGCACACCATTTATTGACACTGTTGGGAGAAGATGGCAGCGAGGTAAGTGGGAGCAGAGCCCAGTTCTCCCTGTTCCCAGCTGGAAAACCTGGCTAATATTTGGAGGAACGAAGTGAACAGCCAATGGAATCCCAGTTTATATGAAGTTTGGAGGCAAAAAAATTGGAGAACACATTGCAAAACAGATGGTGAGGAGATTGCCCTGGGACAGTAAGGTCCCTGGCAGCTGTATGGGGACCAAGGTTTTGTGGCCCCCACCTGTCCCCTGTTGCAGGATTCAGGGAGGAGAGTTAGAGCACCAGATTCCTCCCCTCTTAGTGCAGGGAGGGCAGCCTGGCACCAGCGGGTACCTGGATGCTGGAAGTTGCTGGGGAGAATAGAGATGAATTTAGAGACACACATAGGCAGTACACATCCGCTGGGACTGTGGGCTTCAGCCCCAGAGTAATTGGGGTCCTGGCCTCTACCTGGGGAAAGGAGGAATGGGGACACGTGGGACCCTGACTCACATGGTCTCCAGACTGGCTGGAAGGTTGGGCTGTGTGAAAAGCAGGGCACTTGTTAAGAACAGCAAGCAGCTGTTTTGTAAGGAACTCTCAGCAGTGGCTGGCTTGCCTTGAGGGTGATTTGAGCTGTACCTGCCCAGAAACTGACTGAATAGTTGAGCAGAACCATGCTCCCCACTTACCTCGGCCTCTCAACATGAGATCGGCTCACAGTGGGCACCCAAAGACTGAGTAGCTGAGAAGGACCACAGGCCTGGCTTGTCTGTGGTTCCATGCCCAAGATTGACTCATGTTGTGTGCCCAAAGACTGAGTGGCTGATTTGAGCCTGGCATCTCACAGAGTACCTGGGCCAATGGAGGCCAGGAAACTGTAAATATTGTGACCCAGACATGATCCCCATCCTCTCAAATCATAGAAAGGGAGAAAAGAGAAGCCGGCCCCCCCCATTTCTGAGGAATCTAGGAAGCCCAGCAGAACTCACTGAAGAGGTTTAAAGTCAGCAGGAGGCTTATTGTTTGTTACTTTTCTGTTTGGATCCTCTCTCTCTTTTTTTTTTCCTTTCTTTTTTTCTTCCCACGAATGAGACAATAATACGAGAAGCTATGAAGGGTCCAGAGACACATAAAAAGTGGCAGTACAAGGCTGACCCCCAAAAGTGACAAAAGGAGACAAATGTCACTTTGCTATCCCATAGAGCTGGCATTTTACTCTTCATGTGTATTATTATTATCTCTTCATTATTTCTACCACTTTTATTTTATTAGTATTTTTAATTCTCATTCTTCTGTTTAGTTTTCCAGGTTTTCTTTTTCTGTGTAATTGAATTGCTTGGTTTTCCTTATGTTCTCTTTATTGACTCCTTAGTGATTGCTTTAATTTGTCTTTTTTCGCTTCACTCATGTTACAATAACACATGACTCTTGATCAAGTAGTTTCCATTCTGGTTCTCCAAATTATATATTTCGTGTCATATTATTGTTGTTCCATTACTAGTATACATGATTGTTGTTCCATACAATTGTACATACAGTAAACCTCGCTGAACGTAGCCCACTTCACTACAATCCTGAGCATTGTTTTTATTGTGGTTGACTCTGTTATCTCTCACACTTGCCTACTTTCTATCCTTCACTATCACTGTACCTCATCACCTAACCTTGCTCTGTTTTCTTGATTCAGCTCACAATCATCCTCCCCTCTAATAAGAGTGTGATCTCCATTTCACCTTTTATAAAACGTGGATCCTTGAGTGAAATATCACAGTTGACATTATACTTAGTGTAAGAATCTCCTATGTCAATTCTACATGCCGGTACCTTAAAAACCATCAAATACTCTCTGATTATGTCTTAATCTATTTTGCCTACTCCCTGACCCTGATCGCATAGAAGAATAGGTGGCAACTACGAACATCAGTATACCTGCCAGAGGAGAGAAACCACCAATGAAGCAACCACCAAAAGATAGAAACCCTAATACAAAAGAGAGCCCACAGAAACAGAAGAAAGGGCCAACCTACAGCATCCAGCCCAAGATATCAAAGAGACCACAACACTGAACCTCATAGAATGCCTATCATAGATGTTCACCCTACAAAGACAGCTACCAAAGCAAAACATCTGGGAGCACACAAACAAACACAAAGAGTCACCTAAAATGGGAGACAAAAAAAGAACCTGAAGTCAAAAGGACTGGAAGACTCCCAACTAAAAGAGATAAAAAAAATGGAGGTAACAGAACCGTTGAAGATAAAATTCAAAATAATGGTTATAAAGATGCTCAAGGAACTCACAGACAAATACAAGGAACTGAGTGAGAACTACATCTGCATGTAAGAGAAAAGAGAAACTATCAACAAAAAACAGAAAGATATGAACAAGAAAATCTCAGAAATAAAAAAACACACTAAAAGAAATTGCAAGCAGGCTTCATGAAGCAAGGGACCAAATCAGTGAGCTGGAGGAAGAGGTAAAAGAAGGAAAAAAACACCTAGATAGAGCAAGAAAAGCAAAAGAGACTCGGAAAGAATGACAAGGTGGTGAGGGAAGTATAGGACAACATGAAATAGAATAATAGCAGTATGATAGGGGATATCAGAAGGAGAAGAAGAAGACCAAGGGATAGAAAACCTGTTTGAAAAAGTAATGATGGAAAACATCCCTAATTTGATGAGAAAAACATTTACACAACTTCCTAAAACTTGGAGAGTCCCAATCCAGAGGAACTTAAAGAGGCCCACCCCAAGACACACCATAATTAGAACGGCAAAATTACAAAACAAAGAAAAAATCTGCCCTGACTGGTGTAGCTCAGTGGATTGAGTGCGGGCCTGCGACTCAGATAATCGCAGTTCGATTTTCAGTCAGGGCACATGCCTTGGTTGCAGGACAGTTCCCAGCAGGGGATGCACGAGAGGCAACCACACATTAATATTTCTCTCCCTCTCTCCCTCCCTTCCCCTCTAAAGATAAATAAATAAAATCTTTAAAAAAAAGAAAGAATCTTAAAGGCAGCAAGGGAGAAACAAGCAGTCACATACAAGGGAGTCCTGATAAGGCCAGCAACTGACTTCTCCAAGGAAACTCTCCAAGCCCAGAGAAAATGGCAAGAAATATTCCAAATAATGAAAACCAGAGACCTGCAACCAGGACTACTTTACCCAGCAAGGCTCTTAATTAATATGGAAGGCCAAATATGGAGCTCCCAAGGCAAAAGAAGTCTAAAAAAAAAATATACCTCCACCAAACCAGATCTGCAAGAGATGTTAAAGGGACTGCTCTAATAAAAGGAGGGAAATGAGCCCGAGAGGAACATAGGTACAAAAAATGGCAATGAATAAGTACCTATCAATAATAACCTTAAACACAAACAGATTAAATGCTCTAATAAAAAGACACAAAATAGCTGAATGAATTGGAAAGCATGTCCCTCACGTATGCTGCCTACAAGAGACCCACCTCAGCACAAAAGACCTACACAGACTGATAGTGAAGGGCTGGAAACAAATTTTCCGAGCAAACAAACAGGGAAAATAAGCCGGAGTAGCAATTCTCACATCTGGCACAATGGACTACAAAATAGACCATAAGAACAAACCTAGCAGGTAACTGCAAAATACTAGAGGGCAGAATCCATCAAGAAGACATAAACATTGTAAATATATATGCACCCAACATAAGAGCACCCAAATACATAACAGAAATCTTGGAGGAATTCAAGAAACATATAGACAGCAGCACAATCATAGTAGAGGATTCCAATACGTCACTGTCAACGATAGATAGATCTTCCCAACAAAATATCAACAAAGATATTGCAGCATTGACCATTGTCCTAGATCACATGAACTTAACTGATATATACAGAGACTTTCAACCCAGAGAAACAAAATTCACATTCTTTTCAAAAGCACATGGAACCCTTTGAATGATAGACTACATGATAAGACACAAAACAAGCCTCAACAAGTTCAAGAAAATTGAAATCGCATTAAGCACTTTCTTGGACCATAGGGGTCTGAGACTAGAAACCAACCTCAAGGAAAAAAACTGAAAAACACTTTATGGAGTTTGAATAGCATGTTATTAACGAATAGCTCTAAAGTGAGATGAAGGAAGAAATGAAAAAGTTTCTGGACACAAATTAAAATGAACTCACAACAACCCAAAACTTGTGGGACACAGTAAAGTCAGTCCTGAGAAGGAAGTTCATAGCGATACAGGCCTACCAAACAAACATAAAATCATTTCAGCTAAACAACATAACCCTATGCCTAGAAGAACTCAAAGAACAACAATGAAGACAACACAGAGAAAGTACAAGGCAAGAAATAACCAACATCAGAGCAGAATTAAATGACATAGAGACTACAAGCACAATTATAAAAATCAATAAATCCAGGAGCTGGTTTATTGAAAAAATAAACAAAATTGACGAGCCTTTAAGCAGACTAAACAATGAAAAAAGAAAAAGGACCTAAATGAACACAACCATAAATGAAAGAGGACAGATCACAACTGATACCATAGACACACAAAGGATTGTAAGAAATGACTATGAAAATCTATATGCCAAGAAATTTGAAAACCTACACAAAATGGACAAATTTTTAGAAAACTATAATCTTCCAAACTCAGTGAAGTACAAGCAGAAAGCCTGAACAGACCAATAAGAGCTGACAAAATTGAAGCAGTAATCAAAATACTACCAACACACAAAAGCCCTAGACCTGATGGTTTCAAAGGAGAATTCTACAAAGAACTTAAGAAAGAACTAACTCCTATTTTTCACAGACTATTTCAAAACATCCAAGAAGATGAAAGGCTCCAAAACTCTTTTTAGGAAGCCAGCAGTATCCTAATCCCAAAACCAGATAAAGACACAATAAAGAAAGAAAACTTCAGACCAATATCACTAATGAATGTAGATGCTCAAATCCTCAATGCAATATTGGCAAACCGCATCCGGCAATTCATTAAAAGGATCATACAACATGACCAAGTGGGACTCATCCCAGGGATGGAAGGATAATGCAATATTCACAACTCAATAAATGTAGTACATCACATAAACAAAAGCAAAGGCAAAAATCAGATGACCATAGCAATTGATGCACTTGATAAGGTACAGCACATATTTATGATAAAAACACTCAGTCAAGTGGGAATAGAGGGAGCATTCCTCAACATAATAGAAGCCATATATGAGATATCTACAGCCAACATCATACTCAATGGACAAAAACTTAAAACTTTCCCACTAAGATCAGAACGAAGACAGGATTATCAACTTTCACCACTTGTATTCAACATAGTATTGGAAGTCCTAGCCACAGCAATCAGACAGCAAAATAAAAGGCATCCAAATTGAAAAGGAGGAAGAAAAACTGTCATTGCTTGCAAATGACATGATAGTCTATATAGGGAATCCCATAGACCCCACCAAAAGTAAACTTGCTCGGATTAATAAATGAACTTGGCAAAACAGTAAGATACTAAATCAATACTCAGAAATCAAACTCAGTTTTGTACACCAACACTGAACTATCACAAACAGAAATCAGGAAATAAAAATTCCATTTGATATAGCCACAAGAAAAATAAAATACCTAGAAATAAACAAAACCAAGGAGGTAAAACAGTGTACTCACTAAGCTACAGAAGACTGAAGAAAGAAATTTAAAAAGACACAAAAACATGGAAACATATATAGTTTTTATGGATCAGAAAGAGTAACATCATCAAAATGTCCATACTCCCCAAACCAATGTATACATTCAACTGAATACCTATTAAAGCACCAATGACCTATTTCACAGGTATGGAACAAACATTTCAAAAATTGCATGGAACCATAAATGACCCCAAATAGCTGCAGCAATTTTGAGAAAGAAGAGTAAAGTAAGAGGGATCACAATACCTGATATCAAACTGTATTACAGGGCCACTGTAATCACTGGCGTAAGAACAGACTCATAGGCCAATGGAAAGCATTATGCTGAGTGAAATAAGCCAGGCGGTGAAAGTCAAATACCATATGATATCACCGTTAACAGGGATCTAAACAAAACGGGCAAGCAGGCAAAGTGTGACCAATGACACTCAATTACCGAGCAGGCTGACAGGGTCCAGAGGGGAGAGGGGAGAGAATCATAGGGGAAAAGGGGATGGACTCACATGAACAAGTATAAATGACACATGGACAATAACTAAGGGTGGAGGGTGGAAATGGGAGGGAGGGGGCGAGCATGGGGCGGGGGATGGGCAGGGTTGGGAATATAAGACAGATAGCTGTACTTGAACAAGAATTAAATCAAAATTTTATTTTTTAAAAAAAAAGGAGCGCTGAACAGCTCTATGTACCAATTCCCCTAACTGGATCATCTCAGTCACCCATCCTCAACTTCACTGACTTGCTTGCTCAGATCTACTGTTGAGCCACTTCAGTGGATTTCTTATTTCAATTATTATCCACAATTTATTTGTGTTCTTTTTCATGATTTTCATCTGTGTATTTATATAAACCACTTGCAAAAGAGACATTGTTTTACAGTTTTTTTGCTTCAACTCTCTACACATGGCTTTCTCTTGTTTTTTGAATATTTTAAAATAACTAGTCTATGCCACTGATCTCACAAGTTTTCTCATTGCTCAAAAGCATCCAACATGATAAAATGATGAAATGAGATGGTGAAGTCTCTATGTTAGTGGCACTTGAGATATAAGACAGGACAAAACAGTGTTGGGTTTTTATCCTAAAGGATAGCTATATACTTCAGCCATGCCTATACTGAAATCAGGCCATCTCTCCTGTAGTCAGAACAGACAAGTCAGTGAATCAAATGTGGAACTCAGAATGAGCTTCATCATTCTTACACCAATTACGCATGATAATCCACCTACGGTATCTCTGATTCAGTTACTTGGAAGTTTGAACTTGGTACATTTGAAAGCCCTGCTGCCCAAAGAGAAGTACTTTCACCAGTGAACACAGTCATTGTTCCATTAGGTTTTCAATGGAAAATGCCCATGGTTATGTTGGGCTCCCCAGGCTGATGAAACAAGAAGTTCCCTGGACTGAGTTGAGTGCTTGGTCCTAATTAATGACAGAAAATTGGGTTGCTACACACAAATGAAGACGTGAAATACAATATCTTCTACTCCCATGCCAGTAGACTGCAATGAGAAACAGGGAGAAAACACCAAAACAAAACCCTTATAGATTTGACTGCAATGGCAATTAAGGTTTCAATGATCTGACTGGATATTATTCTCTAGCTACCCAAGAAATTGGCATAACGTGAAAGGAATACAAAATTGCTGGTCAAGAGGCTACAATTGTTAACTTTCATCACATGACAACCTGTGGAAGCTTAGACTGAAGTGGATGTTTTGTTTTATGTAATTATTTCTTTATCTCTATCTTTCCCCTCTCTGCTACTTTATATGAAGAGCATTAGTGCCTTATATTTCAATTAGGTTGGAAATGGGAGTATGTCTGAGGTGAAATCAATTGATGATATGAAAATTAAAGGGACATTTTATGTTTTCTTTGTTGGGCAGAGAGTTTTACTTTCCATCCAAACTTGTAAGTGAAAAGTAGAAGCAAAAAGGATTGGGTGTTACGGATGTGCTACATTTACTCCTGTACAACCAACTCTAATATTTTCCACCTTATTCTGGTCCCTAAGAAACTGACTGCTAAAGTGGTCACCGACCCAGCTAACTCACCCCTTAGCTGTTGGTTAAGTTCAGCCAATGGAAGGAAATAACCAGATATCAGAGAGTGAAGAGACATCAAGGTATTAATTCATATCCTAGTTTCCTTCATGGGCCAGTTTGGAAATGGCTGTCTCTCTATTCAAGGCACAGCTGCTGTCAAATGAACCTCCTTTTCCTGTTATACTTATTCCCATGTTCAGAAAAAAATCTATTACTCTTTCTTCTTCATAACTGAGGTAGTAATGATGTTCCACCATTCCTAGTCCTGGGTACTTCACCATTTTTTAAAGTTTCTTTGCTTTTAACATTTTTATTGTTATTCAGGTACCGTTTTCTGCCTTTTCCTCTCACCTGTCTCCACTACCCCAGGCTTCCTCACCTCTCTCCCCTGCTCTACCCGCCCCTTGTTATGGTCCACATGTCCTTTATAATTGTTCCTGTTAACCCTTCACCTTTCCCCGTATAATCCCATACCTTCTCCCATCTGGTCTTTAATTTGGCAAACTCTTTGTAAACAGTTTCCAGTTGTTGTTTTTTGAAGAGTGATATCTTTTTCTTGGCAGACTCTTTAAATGATAATTTTAAATAAACGCATTTTTATAGAGAAATACCACAGGCATCCCTATTAAAGCTAAGTTCACGTTTCTTCTGCTCACATTTATTGCATCATTTATTCCTCTGCTAAGTAATATAAAATGAGAAATAGGATATAAAATATCAGAAAGATATTAGAAAGAGAAGTCATTCATATCATTAATGCTCAGCAATATCCCAAAAGGTGAATCTTAACTGAATCTTAAAGAAGTACATAAATACTCGCATTTTTTGTGTCTCTAGAAAGAATGATTCAATGTGATCAATATATCAATTCCTTTCCACGTTAATTAGACATTTAATATACTGTGTGTCAAAATGCTGGTAGGTTTCTAAGACCTCTGAAATCATCCTAATAATTATGTGGAAAATAGTTGCTGGAAATAGAAAACCTTGTTTTCAGTAAGATTATTGTGTAATACACCTCTTAACAGATATTAAAAGCTACTTACAAGACCTATGATAATGTAGTATTGTCCTAAGAATAATAAACCAATTGAAAGACAAGAGAGTCTAGAAAGCAGTATACAGCTATTTAAAATTTATTGTAAATATGACATCTCAGATTAGGAAAGTAGATTGCATCTTTGAAAAATGTGTTGAAAATTTTGGTTTTATCACAGCAGAAAGTCCTTTGTAAAGTAAATTTAAATTCTTTACACACTTGCACACAGGCAAACACACATGTATGAACACAAGCAGGAATGTAACTGACAAAACATCTTTAGGACAAAACTATAACCATCCATAAAAGTGAGCATGCAAACAGCCTATCCAACACAAAGCAATTTCTTTCAGGATGTCCATAGCAGCATACAGTAGGACACTGGCTGAATGGGTTCAAAACACATGGGATATTTAGACATGGAATAATACAGAGCACAGAACTGGTGGGACTAGGGAGATGAGCAACAACATGATTAAATCTGAGGAAGTCAACATTGTGTATAAAAGACCAAGAAAACATAGTACTATGTAGCATAATTTTAATAAAGGTAAAGAATATGAAACTGTATACTCCATAAATTAAGGATACATACATATGCAGTTAAACTCTTTTTAACTAGGATAAATACAAAATTGAACATTAGGATTACATCTGGTAAGAAGGAGGGGAATGGTATACACAAGTATTTTCAATATTGATCGTGTTCTGGGTATAAATTGCACATATTATTGGTATACATAAAAAAATCCATAATAAAGTTTTTAAGTAAGTAAGGTTTTGATGTTTTTAGTTAAAAAATAAAGAAACTCTTACAAAACATAGATGATGTTCCTAAAATGCAGTGGAAGCAATTCCATGTTCTTCCTATTTTGTGATATTCTGGAGAGGCTACACACTGAGGAAATAAAACTTTTTAAAGATAAGATCGAAAAACAAAATTTTGTTTATATAAAAACAAATTATTATTAAGCCTACAATTTAAAGTATTGAAGATAAGGGCAACTTTTAGGGAACACATTGCTGTGTAAAATTATACATTTCTTTACTCAATCTTCAGCGTCATGAAGTCAAAATAAGCTCATCTACACTTGGAAGAATGGCAAAAAAGCACATAATAACTAGTGAGGAAAGGTGTGAAAAGATGTTTACAGCTTGGATTAGTAAGGTATTCTATACTCTAATCAAGAACTACCATCTGTTTTTTTTTTTTGTCAACTATCCCATTTGGATTTATCCCAATGTGTGAATGAATCCAACATCGCATCTAACAGAACTGTTCCATGATTGTGCATTTAACCAAATATGCTATCATCTTCCATCTAGACATCCTGAACTTCAAATGCACAGGCATCACAATGAGGAACAGAAATAATCTGGAAGACAAAATGCTAAAGGCAGCTGCTAAAACCTGTTGTATGCGTACAATAACAAACATCAAACTTTTGCAATAAAGTACAAACTGACAGTAACCAGCGGGGACGGGGAGAGGGATGCTGGGAGAAAATAGGGGGAGGGCCATCAAGGAACATGTATGAAGGACACATGGACAAAGCCAAAGAGGGTAAGTTTATGGAGTGGAGGTAGAGATGGCTGGGGTAGAGAAGCATGGTGGAGTGAAAATGGAGACAACTGGACTTGAACAACAATCAACCAACACATACATACATACTTACATACACACATACATACATACCACTGTTTTCACATTAGAAATTCATTCTAAACACTAGCCAAATTGATTTCTCATTATTTGGGGTAAAACCAAAACTTTCAAGGTAGCTTGCTCTTCACTTTCTAAGGGAAAAATAAATTCTTCGAAAGCACATTTCAATATAAATGATAGAGAACAAACTGACAAGGATCAGAGGGGAGGAGGTAGGGGGATAGTACAGAAAAGGGGAAGAGGCAAGCCAAGAAACATGAATAAGGGCTTCATGGGCATGCATAGTGTGGGATCCATTGACCATGAGGTGGGGGTTGGTGGTGTGGGGCAGGGGAGAGCAAAAGAAATAAAATCAGGACAACTGGAACTGAACAATAAAAAAAGTTACAAGGTGAACTTAGTTTATTTTGTTAATAATAAGAAAAATATCTCTGCCTTTTTACTCACCCTTCAGAATTTCTGTGTTACATTGATTTTAACATCACAGGACAATTTGTTCTACTTTTTGATACCTTCTATGAATAAAGAAAAGCATCCCAGGAAAACTCATTGGGTTGACTAACTCATCCATTTTTAGAATGAACTACTTGTTTGTTGCTTCAGAATTAGTAATAGGTGCATTCAATATGAATGACACATTCTCAGTCTATCTATACCTAACTTCCTACACCACAGTTTCTTCATAGCGTTTGTCATTTCTGAATTTCTCAAAGTGTATATTAGAGGATTCAACAAGGGAGTAATAACAGTATAACCCACACTTATGAATTTATCAACAGATAAGTTAGAAACAGGTCTAACATACATAAAAATGCAGGGAACAAAAAAGAGAACAACCACCGTGATGTGGGAAAAACAGGTAGACAGGGCTTTGCGCCTCCCTTCCTGACTGTGAGTTTTAAGGGAACTTAGGATAACTCCATAGGATGTTAGTAAACAAATAAAGACGACTGTACAGAGTGCTCCACCATTGGCAACCACAGTGAGGCCTAAGAAGTAGGTGTCAGTGCAGGCAAGTTCTAATAGTGGGTACATGTCACACATGAAGTGGTCCATGACATTGGGGCCACAATACGGGAGATTGTACACAAAGAGAAGTTGGACCAGAGAATGAACAAAACCTACAGCCGAGGACACCACCAACAGCCGGATGCACACCTGTCTATTCATGATGGTTATGTAGTGCAGTGGTTTACAGATGGCCACATAGCGATCATAGGCCATGGCCACCAGCAGGAAGATCTCAGCACCTCCAAACAGGTGTTCCAGAAAGAGCTGTCCCATGCAAGCTGAGAAGGAAATTGTCTTTTGAGCAGAGGCTAGGTCTATGATCAATTTGGGTGAAATGACATTGGAATACACTGCATCAATGAGTGACAGATAGACAAGGAAGAGGTACATAGGGGAGCCCAGAGAGGGGCTGGCAAGAACAGTCACCACAATGAGCAGGTTGCCCACCATAGTCACAAGGTAAATGAGTAAAAATATGACAAATAATGCTTTTTGGCCCCCAGGATTCTGAGTGAGGCCCAGGAGGACAAATTCTGTCACATTGTTACTATATTCCATTCAGTCTTCTCTAAAGCCTGTTTCTAGGAGGAGAGGTCAGGGGAACGGACCTGTAATGAAATGGTGAACACACTATGAATACATCCATTACATCTTGGAGTATATATTCATTATTTTATCTTCTACAGGGGTTTACACAGAATAAAGTCCTGGTGAAGATCTGTGAGTTCAACTTAATAGCCTATTGCATCTTCCCTTGACAATTCTGTTTCTCCTCACATGATTTGGTTTTGGGGTACAAGTGAAGGTTTTCCTTCTCAGTCTTAGTCGATGGTCAACAGAGAAAAGTATCAAAGGCTCCACAGCCAGTTGTGTTTTTCATAGACCCTGGTTAAACTCTCAGTCCTGGGCACACAAGTCGGCAGTGACTTACTCTCTGGTAGAGGCAAAACAAAATCTCTAAACAAATTGGCATGATGTCAGTCCTGTGAGCTGGCAATATTTGTTTTGAGAACCTTGTAATATAACTGATGTAGCATCAAAAATAATTTATGTTTTGGAATAATGCACTTAAACTATGATAAATTGCTATTAGGTATTCAGTCCTTTATGTCTCAAAGGATGCTGAGTCTTCATGAATCTCTCATTAAATTTCCACAGACTGGAATACATAAAATTATGACAAAATTGGCCAATTGTTCCCTAAAGCAATTACCCAGTTGAACTCCGTGACGGTCAGCAATTTTTCTGCTTCTTTTTTATAGTATTGGCTTTTTAAGAAGTTATGTAATCTTTGTCTATCCTACAACCCTTAACACAAAATAGAAATGTCCAGCCTATATCTGTTCTCAAAAAGGCTACCCAGTGGTAAGTGGCATTTTATCATTATAGAAAACAAATAGTGATTATTAGTTATTCTCTTCAGTGTATTCTTATTTAATACTCAAAACACCCTTTTAGGGAGAGTATAGCACAGTGACGAATCACATGGACTCTGGAGGCACATTGTCTTCTACTGAAATATTTGCCTCACCACTTACTACTATGTGACCTCGGGCAACCTAATAAACCTTTCTGTGCCTCACTTTCATCCTTTTTACGACGGGGAGAACAATAGAGCCTTCCCCTTGGGTTGTTGCTTTATTACAAGTAAATACCTTGAATAATGGCTGGCACCCAATAAACATTCAATAAGTGGTAACTATCATTAATGTTCTTGAATGCTTCACTATCAACATTGTATCACAGGGAATCATCTGAGTCATTGTCAATGTGGTGAGAATTATAGACATAGACAAAGGATAAAAAGAGTATTATACTCTATCAAGTCCTATTTACTCATAGGCTAAGATTATACATCTCAGGAATTATCTACTGGATTACACATGAGTAGTAGTATTCACCTGTGATGGAATGTATTTAGACTAGAAGCAAGTTGAATGGCATGGAAAACGTAGGATCCATACATCATAGAAAGATTTGTATAGGATAAAATTTAACAAAGGATCAAATCAGGAGAGAGTAATTCTATGTAGGAAATAAATATCCATGAGTAATGAGAATATTAATGTGAAAATTAAGTGAGATCAATAGTCTTTTAAAAACTCTTCTTCAAAAAATTTTCCTTTCTTGAGGAATTTTAGAAAGTGACCCCTAAGACTTCCAGGGTTTACTTGGGAGGCATAATAAGATACCATAAAAAGTAAACACAACATACAGCGTAATACAGGAGTTTCAAAAAGTTTTATAAATAATCATTCTTCAGATCCCTGTACATCTGATGATGAAGGACAATGTTAAACAAGAGGGAAGACTGGTACAAGTATAAACACAGACCTAATTTTTTTGCTTATTTTTTCCAGAGGAAAGTTACAAAATCATTTAAGTTCAAAGATAGGCAAGCTGATTCCATTCCCATAGATATGGAGAAGGAGGGAGGGAGGATGTGCTGAAAGGTAGACCTTTCCTTATAAGCCAACTGTGAGGACCACTCTACCTGCCTCATTCACATTGCTGCTTCCAGTGTATTCAGAAGCTCTACCATTCTGGAATCTGTAGGCTGATAAAGGCACACCTATTGAAGAGCATGAGGATATAAGGTAGTCTCTATCCAAATCTCTTTTACTCACTCCTTACATTATGCAGGATCTATCTAGTGCCCTTATTCTTACTAGTCTTCAATGTTAGATTTCTCCAGAATAAATCTCCTACTAGCCAGTTAAATTATTTAGATGTAGAAAGTAGTTATACAATGCATTCTCTGTTGTTTAAGTCATCAAACATCCAATACTATAAAACCTGACAGATAGTATTATGAGACTTTCAACTTAAACTGCTAGATTAACACTTCTCTATTTAAAAAATATAATTTAGCCCTGGCTGGTGTAGCTCAGTGGATTGAGCGTGAGCTATGAATCAGAGGGTCACGATTTGGTTACTGGTCAGGGCGTAAGCCTGGGTTGTGGGCCAAGATCCCGGTGGGTGTCATGTGGGGGACAACCAACACTGATGTTTCTCTTTCTCTCTTTCTCCTTCCCTTTTTCTATCTCAAAAAAATTAAAAAGAAAAAATAATGAAACAACATTTAACTTAGTTTCTTAAGAGTATGGCTTATTAAAGAGATAAATTAAAATTTTATACTAACAAACATACCCTCTAAAGTACTTTAAAATTACAATTCTATGATTTTGTAAGTGATAATAAACAAGGCACTTCACTGAATACAGGTTTCTTTCAAATATGTACCAATATGGGCTGCTGTGCTAATTTTTTATTAAATTTATTGGGATGGCATTAGTTAGTAAGCTCATAGAAGTTTCAAGTGTGCATATTTATGATACGTGGTCTGTATATTGCAGTGATGCCCACCACACAAAGTGAAATCGTCTTCCATCACCATAGACTTGGCCCCTCTACCCTTCATTACTAACACCTACATTCCCTCTGGTTACCACAGTACTGTTGTCTCTGTCTATGAATTACAGTTTGGAAAATGTTCACACAGATCAACCT
Source organism: Sturnira hondurensis (assembly GCF_014824575.4). Classification (NCBI taxonomy): domain Eukaryota; kingdom Metazoa; phylum Chordata; class Mammalia; order Chiroptera; family Phyllostomidae; genus Sturnira; species Sturnira hondurensis. The sequence continues at coordinate 36,384 of NW_028080152.1, read as the reverse complement.
TTCATATGTGAATCTAAATCCCACATGGGAAATATTGTCGGTAATATTGTAATAACTATGTATGGGACAGGGTTGTACTTTAAGTATCAAGAGGAACACACTGTGGAGTATATGATTGTGTGGCCACTTTGCTGTAGCCCTGAAACAAGTACAGAATAAAATTGAATGTAAAGTATAACTTCAGAATTTCAAAATAAAAAATCAAAAAAATCTCATATCAAGTTTCTAGAATTGAATAGGAAGGCATTTCTCCCATTTAAACACACTGCTGCATTACAATTTTAAATGTTCTCAATAATTTTATACTAAGTTTGGGGGTGACATGAGAAATATGCACCCCTGTGTTCATTGCAGCCTTATTCGTGGTGACCAAGACATAAACACAACCAAAGTGTCCCTGAGTGGGTAACTGGATAAAAGAGATGAGGCACATACACACAATTCTATTCCACTGTGAGAAAAGATGAAACCCTGCCATTGGAACAATGTGGATGGACTGGGAGATTCTACTAAGTGAAATTAGTCAGAGAAAAAAAGTCAAGGACGATATGACTTCACCCATATGTGGGAAAGAAAGCTGAAAGCAACACACGAACCAGGGAGGAAAGCAAACAAAAACTCACAGGCACAGACAAGAGTGTGCTCTGTACCTCAAAGGGAAAGTAGAGTAAAGGCAGAGTAAAGGGTAACAGCATGCTGGTTACCCCAAAGTGAAGGGTAAAGGGGGTCATATATGTGATGAAAGAAAAAGATTTGACTTTGGGTGGTAAATACACAAAGGAATATACAGATGATATATCATAAATGATCTGATTTAAAGATTTTAGAATAATTAGAAATATTAATGTACCATATAAAATGCAATACCCTATGAACCAAGACTATGAACCCATTAGTTTATTGGGAAGGCATTGAATGTTTCCCTTTGTTATTTAACAAATCAAACAAGAAATACCTGTCAGGCTGTAATGCTAAAAACCAAACACTTTTTGTATATTCCTTTTCATTTCCTTATTTTGCTACCTTAATTTTCTTAATTCAGATTTCTTCCAATGAAAATATGTATATTCAAGACATTAGCAACATTTAAATATATTGCATGAATTTTCATTGTTTCAAGAACTCACCTCAGGTTTTCCCTTAGTCTTTGAAATCAGAGCTTCTTTCATTGGCAGTGACTGTGGGTACCTCATGTATGAATGTGTGACCATGGAACACTGAATAATGTATAGAGATCAGTGGATGTGGGAAGAGCTTCATGTGGCCACACTACCCATGTGTCCACACAGACTCCCCATCACCTCGGTCTTTCACACAAGGATTGCAGTATCCAACACAGATATCTAGGATATAAAGACACTTAAATAAAACATGAATATGTACTTGTAAAATACTTGAACACTCTCACCTGCTGGGAAAATCCCTCCAAAGAAAACCAACAATCCTGTGTTCTCATGGCTGTGTAAAAACTGGCTGAATTTGTGGAAATTAACTTGGTGAAATCCATTATTTGCCAACACAAAAGCCCCAGAAATTGTAAAACACTGAAAGTAGTTATTTCAATGTACTTTTCCTCAGCACATTGCGGTAAAGGAAATAGCAAGTACTTTCCTGTGAGAACGTAGGACAGCATTCATTCCTCTGACCATTAATTTCTATAGCTAACAAAACAACTGCTGGGATTTATCTTCCTCAAGTAGCCAATGACTGGGCGTTCTCCCAGGCAGTAGAACTCTTGTGCTTTTCAGTCACTCAGACAGCATATCCCTAAAGACCCCTTTTTCCTAATTATAAGTATGTCTCTTCATCTCCCCAACTTCACAACAGAAAATTGGGACTTTGCACACATTTCTACAAGCAATGAGAGATATCTATGCCAAGGAAAATATAACAAGGAAACAGCTAAAGAATAAAAAACCAGTTAAAGATAGACTTCAGCTTAGGCAGAAAGTTGAGTTTTCAGAAATCTCTCAGATATTTCTATCAGAAAAATTATTCTTCTACATTTATGGGCAGACCCAGCCTCTCTGAATTTTTATATCATTTCCGTTTTAAAGGAAAGAGAATATAAAGTCATTGTAGATTACTTTATTAATATATTTGGTACAAATTCAAATAAAATGATGAAAATTTTCTCCCCTAGAACAATCCTCAGAGAAAAAGATTTGGGTGTTGCCAAGAAAGAATAACACACAAAACGATGAAAAGGCTGTAGTTTCAAAAGAAAAAATTATACAAAGAAAATAAGAATTAATGTGTTTCATTTTAGGAAATCTTTAGGTAAGGCAAACATTATTTAAGGCCAAATGAAGGGAGAACCAGTCTTGGGTCCCTTTATCAGCCATATCCCTAGAAAAGGAGGTCCTTACTCCCAGGAGTGTCTAACCAGCTGTCCATAGGACTTGTCCATCCCAGGATGGCTGTGAATGAAGCCCAATGCAAAATCATAAATTCACTTAAAACTTTTTTTTCCTGCTCATCAGTTTGCATTAGTGTTTGTATACTTAATGTATGGCCCAAACAATTCTTTTCCACTGTGGCCCAGAGATGCCAAAAGGTTGGATGCCCCAACTAGATGTTGGAGGCCCTCATCTCAGAGGCAGAGAAGTGAAGGCTTGGGGGATTTACTGAAGTTGATATTTCAACTATTGAATGGTCAAGTAATCACAGCTGTGTAGTTCTGAAGGTCTGAATACATGTCAGCTGAATCACAATGATTTCTAGTCCATTAATTCAGTTCTTTATTTTCAGCCTAGTATCAAGTGAGTGACTTTTTTCAAGAAAGGAAGCCCTGTCTGGTGTAGCTCAGTGAATTGTGCGAGGGCCTGGGAACTAGACTATGGCAGTTTACTTCCCAGTCAGGGTACATGCCTGGGTTACAGGCCAGTTCCCAGGGGAGGAAACATGAGAGGCAACCATACATTGATATTTCTCTCCCTCTATCCTTCCCTTCTCCTCTAAAGATAAATAAATAATCTTTTTACAAAAGGAATTATTTTCCAATAAGAGCCTGTTTCTACATTAAGTCTGTGATGGCTTCCAGTGTAATTTCCCTAGGATGGTTTACTGTGGTCTCCAATGAGCATCTTCACATATATTGTCATAAGGGCCTTAGATAAGGAGGCATTAAATAGCTATCTGTACCAGGTAAAGATTTTAAGCATGTACTAAGCCCACTAAAACTTGGTGGTTTCCAGCTTTGACATTTCAAAAGAAATGATCAAAATCTAGGAACCCCAAGGATTATACACATTAATTTTAAGATATAAATAATGCATCTAGGTACTATTGTTCTCTTGAGTTTAAGTGGCAAAGCCTCTAAAAGATATCCTTAATTTAGAAAAACTATCTGAAATGATAAGGTATTCTGGACTAAATTAGGACTCACAACTGGAAAACCAATACATGCATAGGTTAAGTTCTCTATATATTACCATCAACAACAATTGAAAAATAAAAACATCTTAACTGGACTGACACCTTCAGCTGCCTCCCTCTGCGAGCCCTGAGTTGCCTTTTAACAAGTCTGACAATGTTACTGGAGATACTTTGTCTATATAGTCCTTTATATACATGGAAAAAAAAACAAAAAGGAGGACTTGGAACAGCCTAATATCCTAGCCATCCCTGCTAGGCACCATTCATATGAACATACTCACCTTGTACCCTCCCAGCAATCAGCTGAACTCTAGGAAGTAACCTCAGTCCACACCAAAAGAAACGCAGTCAGGTTTTCCCTGAACTAACAGAAGAAGGATGAGGAGGAAAAGGAGAAACAGCCCTAACATTGAAACTTGTAGGCCTATAAAATTTCAGACAGTAAATAGAAAGTATTCAATTGTTAATGTAATGAATCAAAAATCAAATTATTTTATCTATTTAGAAAAAATAAGCTTTGCTATTTTTTCACTGTAAAATAATTCTATATGGGTTAAAAAATTTTGAAAGTGATTTAAAAAACCTGAGCCATTATAATGGCCACAATCTTTTAAGAAGAAAACAGAGTTTTCTGAGAGTGATGTGTGATAGAAGAAATCAAAACGTGAAAGAATATAAAAATACAACATATTTTTGTAAGAAGCCTCATAATTATAGCATAAGTAACAATACAAAAATACTTCTAGCAAATATCAAAGATGATCAAATGCTTGTAGCAAATATGCACATAAATTTAATGTAGTAAGGTTCTTTAAAACTCATCAGTAAAATTCTCATTTTAGTAGATCAAGAATTCACAAATAAAGGTGACGAAGTTAATGGAGTGGATTCTATGACCCATCCATTGAGGGGAGAACACAGAGCACAAAGACAGTGAAGTAGCTTCCCGAGATTTCACAGAAAACATTGAATGCAGACAATTAACCAAGACTTTTATCTTATCACATGAACTAACTATACAATTTTAAAAATTTGTAGACAAGCTAAATGCCTGTCTTGTCCTTTTGAGCTACCATAATAGAATACTATAGACTGGGTGGTAGACAACTAACAATTATTTCTCACACTTCTAGAAACTGAGAAGACCAGGTCAAGGTGCTGGCAGCTGCTGGGTCTGGTGAGGGCTTGCTCCCTCGATCCTCAGCAGGCATTAAGGACAAGAGGGCTCCCTGTGGTCTCTATAATAAGGACATGAATCCTATTCATAAGGATTCTACATTCATGACCAAATTACTTCCCAAAGACCCCCACCTCCAAATACAACCACTTTAAGGAAAAAATTTCTTCTTTAACTCAGTCTCAGAGGTGCGGGGACAGTGAGTGTGGATTGTGACCCCAACAGTCCATAGACAATATACATCACTTGGCGGGATTTCATCTAATGTTCAAGGAAAAAACAGGTAAGGGTACACCTTAAGAGAAAAAAAACACGAGTGTCTAACAACAGAATGTGTCTCTGAGACCATCTGTATTGCATGGATACACAGGAACTTAAAACATCCCACCTGTGTGCACAGCTGTCTATGGGTGTCAAGTCTATACAGAAGTTATGGCACTTAAGCCTCAACTTTTAGAGGTCTCCAAAGTGTCAGACCCCCAAGATGACAGCTATTTAACTAGATAGAGCATCTAGTATACTACTGAATTCATAAACCTACACAACATTTAATGGCACTGTTGAGAGAAGATGGCAGTGAGGTAGGTGGGAACAGATCCCAGTTCTCTCTTTGCGCAGCTGGAACAGCTGGCTCATCTTCAAAGAACAGAGTGAACAATCAATGGAATTTCAGCTTATATGAAGTTTGGAGGCAAAAAATTGCAGAGCACATTGCAAAACAGATTGTGAGGAGATTACTCTGGGAAAGTAAGGTGCCTAGAATCTGTGTGGGGACCAAGGTTGCTGTGGCCTCTGATCCAGCACCTGTTGGTGATATGGGCAGGAATATTAGATAACCAGCTCCCTCCTTTATCAGAGCAGGGAGGGCAGCCTGGCATCAGAAGGGACTTGGATGATGGAAGTTGCTGGGAGGAATAGAGACAAAGTGGGAGACACACAGAGGCAGTATACATCCATTGGCTGTGGACCTCAGCACCAGGAAAATTGGGGTCCTAGGCTACACCTGGAGAAGGGAGGACTGGGGCCATGTGGGACCTTGACTTGGATAGACTCCAGACTGCTTGGAAAATTATGCAATGTAGAAAGGCAGGTCACTGTTGAGATCTACTTCGTAAGGAAATTTCAGCACTGGGTGGAACACCACAAGAAAGATTTCAGCTGCTCCCACCCGCACACTGACAGCGCTCACAGCTGACCAAAATCAGGCACCCCACTTATCTTAAGCTCCATGCCCAAGAATGACTCACACCCAAAACTGACTCATGCTGTGCACCCAAAGACTAAATGGCTGATTTGAGCCTGGCAGCTCACAGAGGACCTGGGCCAGCAGAGGCCAGGAAACTGTGAATATTGTAACGTACACCTGGTCCCCATCCTCTCAAAACCATAGGAAGAGAAAGAAAGCAAATCCTATCTCCCTTCGTCCTGTGGTATCTAGGAAGACCAACAGAACTCACTGAACAAGTTTAAAGTCAACAGGAGGCTCCATATTTGTTTTTCTTTTTAAATCCTCTCTTCTTTTTCCTTTCTTTTCTTCTTCCCCCAGATGAGACAATGAGACATGGAGTTATAAGGGGTCCAGAGACAGACCAAAGTGTGAGTACAAGGCTAACCCCCAAACTGAGAAACTGAGAGAAATGTCACTCGGCTATCCCATGGAGTGGGGATTTTATTGTTTATGTGTATTACTACCATATTTTCATTATTTCTACCACTCTTGTTAGTTTTTTTCATTTCTCCTCCTTATGTTTAATTTTCCAGTTTTTTTTCTCTGTTTAATTGCATTGTTCAACTTGTTTTCCTTTTTCACTCTTTATTGTCACTTCCATTACTTTTTAAATTCTCCTTCTTTCACTTCACCCGTGTTCCAATAACACACAACTCTTTACCAGGTACTTTTTATTCTGGTTACTCAAATTATATGTTTCTGCTTACTCAAATTATATTTGCGAAATATATCTGAAAAATTATATTTTATTCTGCTTACTCAAATTATATGTTTCATTCTACCTACTCAGATTATTGTTGTTCCAATAATGTTGGTAGTAATTGTTCCATACAATTGTATATACCACAGAGTAACTCTTCCTCATCTTAGCCTATGTCACTTCAGTCCTGAGTGTCATTATTACTCTAGTTAACTCTATTATCTCTCACACTACACCTACTTTCTATCCCTTACTCTCAATATACTTTATCACCTAACCTTGCTCTGTTTTCTGGATTCAGCTCACAATCATCCTCCCCTCTAACAAGAGGCCTTTTTCTCTTACACCCTTTGTAAAAAGTGCTAGGTGGGTGAAATATCATAGTTAACATGATACTTAACAAAGGAATCTCCTGTGTCTTCTCTACTTGCTGGTACTTTAAACTCCATCAAATACTCTCCTGCTGTCTTAATCCATGTTGCCTACTCCCTGCCACTGATCACATACAAGAATAGGTGGGAGCTAGAAACATCAGTATATCTGGTAGAGGAGAGAAACTACCAACAAAGGAAGCACCAAAAGATAAAAACCCGACTACAAGAAGAGAGGCCACACAAACAGAAGAAAGGGCAAACCTAGAGCATCCAGCCCAGGAGATTGAAGAGACCACTGAACGTCATAGAATGCCTATCAGAGAAGTGCACCTTACAAAGATAGCTAGCAAAGCTAAACATCAAGAAGCACAGAAAAAAAAAAGAGTCGCCTAACATGGGGAGACAAAAAAATAACATGCGATCAAAAGGAATGGACGACTCCCAACTAAAAGAGATAAATGAAATGGAGGCAACCAAACTATCAGATACAGAATTCAAAATAATGGTTATAAAGATGCTCAAGGAACTCACAGAGAACTACAAGGAACTGAGTGAGAACTACATCACCAAGAAAAAGGAAATAGAAACTATAAACACAGACCAGGAAGAAATGAACAATAAAATCTCAGAAATAAGAAGAACACTAGAAAAAATTGGAAGCTGGCTCCATGAAGCACGGGACCAAATCAGTGAGCTGAAGGACAACGTAAAAAAAGGAAAAAACCTAGATAGAGCAGGAAAAGCAAAAGAGATTCAGAAAGAATTACAAGGTTTTAAGGGATCTGCAGGACACATGAAATGGAATACTAGCCGTATAATAAAGATACCAGAAGGAGCAAAGAAGACCGAGGGATAGAAAACCTGTTTGAACAAGTAATAATGGAAAACCTCCCTAATTTGAAGATAGAAATATTAATGCAAATCCAGAACACACAGAGAGTCCCAATCAAGAGGAACCCAAAGAGGCCCACCCCAAGACACATCATAATTAAAATGCCAAAATTCCAAGACAAAGAGAGAATCTTAAGGTGGTCATGGAGAAACAGGAAGTCAGGTATGAAGGAGCCCTGATAAGGCTAGCAGCTAACTTCTAAAGGAAATGCTCCAAGCCCAAAGACAATGGCAATAAATATTCCAAATAATGAAAACCAGAAGCCTGCAACCAAGGCCACTTTACCCAGCAAGGCTCCCAGTTAACAAAGAAGGACAAATAAGGGGCTTCCCAGAAAAACAAAGCCTAAGAGCATACATGTCCACCAAACCAGCTCTGCAAGAGATGCTAAGGGGTCTGCTTTACGAAAAGGAAGGTAAAGAGCTGGAGAGAGAAAAAAACATAGGTACAAAAAAATGGCAGTGAGTAAGTACTATCAGTAATAAACTTAAACATAAACAGATTAAATGCTCCAAATAAAAGACACAGAATAACAAAATGGATAAGACAGAATGACCCAAACTTATGCTGCCTACTAGACATACACCTTAGGATGAAAGACCTATGCAGACTGAAGGTGAAGGGCTGGAGACAAATTTTTCAAGCAAACAAACAGGGGGAAAAAGCTGGACTAGCAATTTCCATATCAGACAAAATAGACTTCAAAAGTAGAGCAATAAAAGCAGACCCAGAAGGTCATTTCACAATATTCAAGGGAAATACCCAATGAGAAGTCATAAATGTAAAATATTTATGCATCCAACAAAGAGCACCTAAATACATAAAGAAAATCTTGGAGAACTTCAAGAAAGATATTGACAGCATTACAATTACACTAGGGGATTTCAACAACCCACGGTCAAAAACTGGATAGATCTTCCAAATAAAATATCAACAAAGATATTGCAGCATTGAACAATGTCTTAGATTAAATGAAGCAAACTGATATATGTAGAGAGAGACTTTCACCCCAAAGGAGCAAAATACACCTTCTTTTCAAATGCATATGTAAATTTTTCAAAGATATACTACATGATAAGGCACAAAACAAGCCTCAACAAATTCAAGAAAATTGAAATCATATCGAGCATTTTCTGTAATCACAAGGGACTCAAACTAGAAAACAACCTCAAGGAAAAAAACTCAAAAACAAACTCATGGAGATTAAAGAGCATGTTTATTTTTAAAATATTTTCTTTCCTTATTTTTTTTAGACAGAAGGGAAGGAAAGGAGAAAGAGTGGGAAAGAAACATCAATGTGTGGTTGCCTCACATGTGTCCCCTAATGGGGATGTGGCCTGCAACCCAGGCATGTGCCCTGACTGGGAATCGAACCAGCCACCCTTTGCTTCACAGGCCCATGCTCAATCAACTGAGCTACACCAGCCAGGGTGAATAGCATGTTATTAAAAAAAATGGGTCAAAAATTAGATCAAGGAAGAAATCAAAAACTTTCTGGAAAAAAATGAAAATGAACTAACAACAATCCAAATCTTAGGGGACACAGCAAAGACTCTCAGGAAGGGAAAGTTCATAGCAATACAGGCCTACCTAAAAAAGATAGAAATATTTCACATAAACAACCTAACCCTCAACCGACAAGAATTCAAGGAACAATTGGAACTGGAAAGCATTATGCTGAGTGAAATAAGCCAGGTGTTGAAGGAAAAATACCATATGATCTCACCTTTCACAGGAAGTTAAATAACAAAAGTAACAAGCAAGCAAAATATAAACAAAGACACTGAAATAGAGAACAGGGCGCAGCGACCAGATAGGACAGGGGAGGGAATTTCAGGGGAAATAACAAAGGAATTTAGAGGAATAAATAGAAAGGATTCATGGACAACAGCTAAGAAGAGTGAAAATGGGAGGGAGGAGAAAACACTGGGGCGAGATGAGAGTATAAGACAGAAAATGGTACTTGAAAATAATTAAATAAATATTTTTACAAAAACCTAAAGGAACAAAAACAAAGACAGCCCAGAGCCAGTACAAGAGAGGAAAAAAACAACATCAGAGCACAATTAAATGACATACAAATGAACAGCACAATTCTAAGAATCATTACATTCAGTAGTTGGTTCTGTGAAAAGATAAACAAAATTAACAAGCCTTTAAGCAGACTCATGAAACAAAACAAAGAAATGACCTAAATAAACACAATCAGAACTGAAAGGGGCCAAATTACAACTGATACCACAGAAATACAAATTATTATAAGAAATTACTATGAAAAGCTATATGCCACCCTGGGTGGTGTAGCTCAGTTGATTGAGCGTGGGACTGAGAACCAGAGTATCACGGTTCGATTCCCAGTCTGGGCACATACCTGGGTTGCAGGCCAGTTCCCAGTAGGGGACATAGGAAAGGCAAGCACACAGTGATGTTTCTCTCCCTCTCTCCTTTCCTTTACCTCTAAAGATAAATAAATAAAATCTTCTAAAAAAGTGTTAAATAAAACTATTTGCCAAGAAACTTAGGTAAAACTATGAAAACCTAGGAAAAAATTAAAAAATGTCTAGAAAAATGTAATTTTCCAAACTCAATGAAGAAGAAGCAGGAAATCTGAATGGACCAATAACAGCTGATGAAATTGAAGCACTAATCCCAAAAACTCTCAAACAACAAAAGCCCTGTACTGGAAGGTTTTACAGGAGAATACTACAAAGGATTTAAGGAAGTGTTAATACCTATCCCTTATACACTATTACAAAAATTCCAAGAAGATAGAACACTCCAAAACTCTTCTTTATGAAGCCAGCATCATCCTAATCCAAAAATCAGTTAAAGGCACAAAAAAGAAAGAAAACTAAGCCAATATCACTATTGAACATAGACACTAAAAACCTCAACAAAATATTGGCAAACTGCATCCAACAATTCATTAAAAAGATCATACACCATTGATCAAGTGGGATGCATCCCAGGGATGCTGGGATGTTACAACATTCGCAAAACAATAAAGGTAATATATCACAGAAACAAAAGCAAAGGAAAAAATCACATCAGCATATCAATAGATGCAGAAAAAGCACTTGATAAGGTATAGCACCTATTTATGATGAAAACACTCAGCCAAGTGGGAATAGAGGGAGCATTCCTCAATATAATAAAGGCCATATATGAGAGACCTAAAGTCAACATCATACTCTGTGGACAAAAACTGAAAACTTCCCCACTAAAATTAGGAATAAGACAAGGAGGTCTGCTTTAACAACTTCTATTAGACATATTTTGGAAGTCCTAGCCATAGCAATCAGAAAAGAAAAATGCATCCAAATTTAAAAAGAGGAAATAAAGCTATCATTGTTTGCAAATGACATGATAGTGTACATAGAAAATTCTGTAGACCCCACCAAAAACTGTTCAACCTAATAAATGAATTTGCAAAATAGCAGAATACTAGGTCAATATTCAGAAATCAAACTCACTTTTGAACACCAACAATGACATATCAGAAATAGAAATCAGATAAAAAAATCCCTTAATATAACAACAAGAAAAATTAAATACCCCGGGATAAACCTAACAAAGGAGGTAAAAGACTGTGCTGACAAAACTACACAACAATGAAGAAACAAATTAAGGAAGACACAAACAAATGAAAACAGATATTGTGTCCATGGATTTGAAGGATTAACATCATCAAAATGTCCATACTACCCAAACCAATTTATACATTCAACTCAATACCTATTAAAGTACAAATGGCATATTTCACACTTAAAGAAAAAACACTTGAAAATTTCTATAGAACCTTCAACATCTCCAAAGAGCTGTAGCATCTTGAGAAAAAGAGTAAAGTAGGAGGGATCACAGTACCTAATATCAAACTGCATTAAAAGGCCACTGTAATAAAAAAAGCCTGGTACTGGCATAGAAACAGACACACAGACTAATGGAACAAAATAAAGAGCCTAGCAATAAACCTAAGTCTCTACTCTAAATTAATATTCAACAAAGGGAGCTCTGAACAGCTCTATATACCAGCTCCCCTAATGGGATCAACTCAGTGATCCATCCTCAACTTCACTGACTTTCTTCTGCTTGCTCAGACCTACTATTGAGCCACTTTAGTGGATTTCTTATTTCAATTATTGTCCATAATATATTTGTGTACTTTTTCAAAATTTTCATCTGTTTACTGATATAAGTCACTTGCTATTGAGACATTGTTTCATAATTTCTTTCCCTCAGCTCTTTTGACATGATTTTCTTTCGTTCTTTCAATATTTTGAAATAACTACAGTCTATGTCACTGATCGCACAAGTTTCCCCATTACTCAGAAGCATACAGGATAATATAATGATGAAATGAGATCGTGAAGTCTCTTATGACAGTGCCTCTTGAGACAAAAGACAGCACAATATATATGTAAGTCTGTTTCCTATTCACTATAATACGGTATATACTTCAGACAGGCCTATATTGAATGAGGCCAACTCTGTAGTCAGAAGAGACAAAAGTTATTGAATCAAATGTGGAACTCAGAATGAGCTTCATCATTCTTACACCTATTACACATTATAACCCACCTAAGGTATTTTTGATTCAGTTACATGGAAGTTTGAACTTGGTGTGTTTGAAAACCCTAGTGCCCACAGAGAAATTCTTGCACCAATGAACACATTGTTCTATTGCATTTTCCTTGGAAAATGTCCATGGTTATGTTGGGCTCCCCAGGCTGAAGAAACAGGAAGATCCCATGCTGAGTTGAGTGGTTGGTCCTAATTAATGAGAGAAAATTGGGTTGCTACAAGCGAATAAAGGCATGCAATCCAATATCTACTTCTACTCCTATACCCAGTAGACAGCAGTGAGAAACAGGGGAAAACAACAAAACAGAACCATTGTAGATCTGACTGCAATGGTAATTAAGATGGGAATTACCCATTTGGATAATACTCTCTGACTAGTCAAGAAATTGGCAGAAAGTGAAAGGAATACAAAATTGGTGATTGAGAAGTTATGATTGTTAACTTTGATCACATCACAAGCCTATAACCTTAGTCTGAAGTGGATGCTTTGTTTTATATAACCATTTTTAATATCTTTATCTTTATCTTTATCCCCCCTCCCCCGCTACTTTATATGAAGAGCATTGGTGGGACTTCCACCAAGATGGAGGCCTAAGTGGAAACACTGTGCCTTCTCACACAACCAAGTTTAAAGACAACCAAGTTTTAGTAAAAAAATGCAGCCGAAACCCAAGTCCGACAGGAATGAACCATTCAGCCAGACCTGTAAGAGGAGCGGAGCCAGCAGCGAAGTAGGGTCAGGCAGAAAAGGTCCCCTGACCCAGCCATGCAGGCAGCTGTAGCTGGATCCCAGGTGTGGGGTAGTAATGGGCAGACACAGTGAGGGTGCAAGATGGCAAGCTCACCATGGTCACACATTCACACGAGGATAAACCAACGATGGAGCAAGCAGTGAGATAGACCACAAAGGCCTCAGTGGCCGGAAGCAGCAGAGGGGACTGCCATTGCCTCTCTCTGACCCCGCCCCCACATATAGTGTCACAAACCAGCAACTAAATTACCCCACCCTGGTGAATGCCTAGGGCTCTGCTCCTTATACTTAACAGGCATGAACAGACCAGAAGGAAGAAAAAAAATGACCAAACAGAAAAGGATGAAAAAACAAGAACTCAAAAAAATGAGGAGAGGCTTAGGAACCTCCGGGATATCTTTAAATGTTTCAACATCCGAATTATAGGGGTACCAGAAGGGGAAAGAAAGAACAACGAGTAGAAACCTTACCTGAACAAATAATAAAGGAGAACTTCCCCAATCTGGCGAAGGCAATAGACTTCCAGGAAGTCCAGAAATCTCAGAGAGTCCCAGAGGAGGTGGACCCAAGGAGGTACACACCAAGGCACATCATAATTACATTACCCAGGATTAAAATGAAGGAGAGAATTCTAGAAGCAGCAAGAGATAAGGGGCCACTCACCTACAAAGGAGTTCCCATCAGACTGTCAGCTGATTTCTCAAAAGAGACCTCAGAGGCAAGAAGGGGCTGGAAAGAAGTATTCCAAGTCATGAAATCCAAAGACCTACAGCCAAGATTGCTCTATCGAGCAAAGCTTTCATTTAGATTAGAAGGACAGAAAAAGTGCTTCTGAGATGAGATCAAATTCAAGGAGATCATCATCACCAAACCCTTATTCTATTAAATGTTAAAGGGAGTTATCTAAGAAAATGAGGATGCAAAATATGAAAGGACAGAAAACTCACAGTTATTAATGACCACACTGAAAACAAAAGGAAATTAAAAAGATAGCAGGATTAGGATCGGAACCATAGAAATAGAGATCACATGGACGGTTAGTAACAGGGAAGTGGGAGGAGAAGAAGAGGGGAGAAGGTACAGAGAATAACTTGCATAGATAGTACATAGAAAACAGAAAAGGGGATGGGCAAGAATAGTAGGGAAAATATAGAATCTAAAGAACTTGAGACATGTGGTCATAAACTTAAGGGGGGAAATAGTGAAAGAGGGGGTTTGCAGGGTGAAGGGAAATGAGGGGGGAAACAGAACAACTGTAATGGCATAATGAATAATATATATATTTTTAAAAAGAGCATTGGTGGTTCATATTTCAATTAGGTTGGAAGTGAGAGTATGTCTAAGCTGAAATTAATTGGTGATATGGAAGTTAAAGGGACTTTTTGTGTTTTCTATGCTTGGGAGAGATTTTTATTTTCTATCCAAAGTTCTAAGTAAATAGTAGAAGCAAAAAGGGTTGGGTGTCATAGATGTGCTACATTTCCTCCTGTACAACCATCTTTAATATTCTCTACTTTATTCTGGGCCCTAAGAAACTGACCACTAAAGTGGTCATCAACTGTTTTAAGTTCAGCCAATGGGTGGAAATAACAGAAGATCACAGTGTGAAGAGACATCAAGGTGTTAATTCCTCTGCCACTTTACCACATTAGCCACTGTGGAAATGGCTGTCTCTTTACTCAAGGCACAGCTCCTGTCAAATGACATTCCTTTTTCTATCACACTTATTCTCATGTTCTGAAAAAAACTATTCCTAATTCCCCTATATAACTACGGTAGTAATGATGTGCCACCATTGCTTGTCCCTGGTACTTCACAATTTTTGAAAGTTATTTAATTTTGTAAACTCTTTGGAAATACTTTCCAGTTTTTCCTTTGAAGAATGATATCTGTTTCTTGGAGGACACTTGAGATGATAATTTTTAATGAACACATTGGTATAGAGGAATACCATAGGCACCCCATTACACCAAAGAATAAGTCCAGGTGTCCTCTACTCAGTTATTATATCATTTTTTACATTGCTAAGAGAAATGTGATATAAAATATTAGAAAGATATTGGAAAGAAAAGGCATTAATATCATTATTGTTCAGCAATATTCCTAAAGTTAACAGAATCTTAAAGACCTAAATAAATACTGAGATTTTTTTTGCTTGATTAACTTCTTCAATTTTGATATATTTTATAGATTACACTATTACAATTGTTCCATTTCCCCCCTTCACTTCCCTCTACACTGCACACAGCCTCCCACCCACATTGCCCTCCTTTAGTTCATTTCCATGTGTCATACATATAAATTCTTTATCTTCTACATTTCCTATACTATTCCTACCCTCCCTCTGTCTATTTTCTACCTATCATCTATGCTACTTATTCTCTGTATGTTTCCCCACTGTCTCCTCCTTCCACTCTCCTGTCACTAACCCTCCATATGATCTCCGTTTTTGTGGCTCTGTTCCTATTCTAGTTGTTTAATTTGTTTGTTTTTCTTTTTTTTAGGTGTAGATGTTAATAATTGTGAGTTTGCTGTTATTTTACTGTACATGTTTTTCATGTTCTTTTCTTAGATAAGTTCCTTTAACATTTCATATATTAAGGGCTTGGTGATGACAAATTTCCTTTAGCTTGACCTTATCTGGGAAGCACTTTATCTACCCCCCCATTCTAAATGAAAGGTTTGCCAAATAGAGCAATCTTGGATGGAAGTCCTTGCCTTTCATGACTTTGAATACTTCCTTCCAGCCCCTTCTTGCCTGTAAAGTCTCTTTTGAGAAATCAGCTGACACCCTGATGGGAACTCCTTTGTATGTAAGTCTCTCCTTTTGTCTTGCTGCTTTTAAGATACTCTTCTCCATTTTATCCTTCGGCAATGTAATTAAGATGTACCTCGGTGTGTTCTTCCTTGGGTCTAGATTCTTTGGGAATCTCTAAGCTTCCTGGACTTCCTGGAAATATATTTCCCTTGCCAGATTGGAGAAGTTCTCTCTTCTCATTTGTTCAAATATCTTTTTTCCCTTGTTGTTCTTCCTCTTCTCCTTCTGGTACTCCTATAATTCAGATGTTGAAACATTTAAAGATGTTCTGAAGGTTCCTAAGCCTCTCCTCATTTTTTTGAATTCTTGTTTTTTCATTCCTTTCTCTTTTTGTTTCTTTATTTAGTTATTTTTCAATTACAGTTTTCTGTCTTTTACTCCCATCCCATTTCTGACTGGATATTTCTTTCATCCTTGTGGTCCACTTCATTGTTTTGGGTCTCAGTTTCGCTCCCATCACTATTGGTTCCCTGTACATTTTTCTTTATTTCACTTCGTGTAGTTTTCATTTTTTCTTTTAATTTCTGACCAAATTCAACCAATTCTGTGAGCATCCTGATTACCAGTGTTTAAAATTATACATCTTGTAGGTTAGCTATCTCTTCATTGTTTAGTTGTATTTTTTCTGGAGCTTTGATCTGTTCTTACATTTAGGCCATTCTTTTGGTCTTGATGCACTTGTTACAGAGTGAGGGGCAGAGCCTTATGTGCTCACCTTTGTGAGGCAACCCAGTCGCTGGGTTGTGACATTGTTTGTGGAGCGGGGGTCTCAGAGGGAACAATTACACTTGCGCCACTCTCTACCAGATTTCAGTCACTTGCCCCTCTTCCCACAAGCAAATTGGGCCCTCCTGGTGCTGATTTCCAGGTAGGTGGGTTTTTGTACATTCTAGGACCTTGTGGATCTCTCCAACAAACTCTCCTGTGAGGCTGGGAGTTTCTCCCAGCACTTCAATTCCCACACGTGGTTTCAAGTAGTGTTTAGAGGCTTCATCTTCCCATGCTGGGGCCCTGGGATGCACAGTCTGTCTTTCTCCCCAGTTTTGCCTGGTTTTGCTGCTCCTGAATGTGGGACCACCTGGTTCATCAGCCACTGAGTGCACCGTGCCCCTCCACAACCTGCCTCCTTGCTGGGTCTGCCCATTGCTGCCTTGCATGCCCAGGGCCTGCCAGCATTTGATTACTTTGCCTCGACCCCTCTCCACCTGACCACCCATCTCCGCCCCACCTACCAGTCTGGATGAATATGTCTACTTTAACTCCTTGGTTTTTGGACCTCCATACAGTTCAATTTTCTGTAGTACTGGTTGTTTTCCATTTCTAAGTTGTTGTTGTCCTTATTTTGGTTGTATGAGGAAGCACAGTGTATATACCTATGCCTCCATCTTTGCTGGAAGTTCTGATTCTCAATACTGACATTTTTCATGTTCTAAGGAAGAATGATTCAATGTAATCAAGACATCAAATCTTTTCTAAATTAATTAGACATTTAATATACTGTCATGAATATCTTAATAGGTTTCTAAGACCTCTGAAATTTCTTTAATCATTATGTGCAAAATATTTGTTGGAAAGAGAAAGCATTGCTATTAGTTAGACTATTTTGTAGTAAGACTATTAAGAGATATCTAAAGCTACTTACATGACCTAAAGTAATGTAGTATTGTCTTAGGTATACTAAACCAATAAAAAGAAATGGATATACAAACAGGTCGACAAGTATTGGGCTTTATTGTAAATATGACGAATCATATTAGAAAAGTAGGCTGCATTTTTTAATGTGTTCCAAAAACTTGCTTTTATCAAAATAAACACCCTTTGTAAAATAGATTTAAATTCTTTACATATATATGCACACACACAAATGCACACATACAAACACAAGCAGGAGTGTGACTCATAATACATCTTTAGGAAAGAAACAACTGTAACCATCCATAAAAGTGAACATGCAAACAGCCTACTTAACACAAAGTAATTTCTTTCAGGATGTCCATAGCAGCACAGAGTAGCACACTGGCTAAATGGGTTCATAATATGTGGTATATTTAGACATGGAATAATACACAGCAGTGAACTGGTGGGAATACAGAGATGAGCAACAACATGATTAAATCTGAGGAAATCAACATTGTGGATAAAAATTCATAAAACTATGTACCATGTACCACAGTTTTAATAAATGGAAGGAATACAAAGTTGTATATTCTATAACTTTATTTATTTATTTATGTATTTATTTATTTCATTCTTTGTATATTCTATAACTTAAGGGTACATACGAATGCAGTTAAACTATTTTTAACTATGATTAATAGAAAATTATACATTGGAATTACCTCTAGAAAGAGGGAGAGGAACGGTATACCTAGGTAATTTCAATATTGATCGTATTCTGGGTATAAATTGCATATTTTATTGGTATGCATAAAAATACATAATAAATTTTTAAAATAAGAAGTGTTCTATTTTTTTGAGTTAGGAAGAAACTTACAAGACATAGATGATGTTTCTACAATACAGTGAAAGCGATTCCATCTTCTTTCCAATTTGTGATGCTGTGGAGGGACTAGAGAGTGAGGAAAAATTGTTTTAAAATAAGATTACAAATCTAAATTTCATTTATATAAAAACGTATCATTAATAACTCTATAATTTAAAGTACTAAAGTTGAATGCAACTTTTAGGAAACACACTGCTGTTCAAAATAATACATTTCTTTACCCAATCGTCAGTGTCATGAAGACAAAATAAACTTCAATTTCAAGATGAAGAATGCCAAAAAGGCACATACTAACTAGTGAGAAAAAGCATGAAAAGATGTTTACAACTTGAATTAGTTAGATATTCTATTCTCTAATCAAGAGCTAGAATCTGTTTTCATTGTCAACCATCCCAATTGGGTTCATCCCAACCTGTGAGTACATCCAACATCGCATCTAAGAGAACGGCTCCATGACTGTGCATTTAACCAAATATGGTATCATCTTCCATCTAGACATCCTGTACTTCAAATGCACAGGCATCAAAATGAGAAACAGAAGTAATCTGGAAGACAAAATGCTTAAGGCAGCTTTTAAAACCTATTGTACGCATACAATAACAAACATCAAAATTTTGAAATAAAATACAAACTGATAGTAATCAGAGGGTCAAGAAAGAGGGATGCTGGGGGAAAATAGAGGAAGGGCCATCAAAGAACATGGACGGGGGACATATGAATAAGTCCAAATGGCGTACATTTGATGTTGGGAGGTGGGGATGGGTGGGGAGGGAAGTATGGTGGAATGAAAGTGGAGAAAACTGTACTTGAACAACAACAAAAAATAAATAACACTGTCTTAACCTTAGAAATTTGTTCTATACATTAGCAAAATTGCTTTGTCATTATTTTGTATAAAAGAAATTTTCAAAGGCAGCTTGTTTTTCACTTTTCAAAGGAAAAATAAAACTCTTCTAAAGCCTATTTCAATATACACAATAAAGAACAAACTGACAATAACCAGAGGAGAGAAGGTAGGGGGATAGCAGAAAAAGATGAAGAGGCAAGCCAAGAAACAAGAATAAGGGACAAATAGGCATGGACAAGGTGGAAGGCATTGACTGTGGGAGGTGGGGTTTGGTGGTATGGGGCAAGGGAAAGTGATGGGGAAAAATCAGGAGAACTGTAAATGAACAATGAAAAAGAAGGGTACAAGTTGAACTCAGATCATTCTTCCAAATAATAGGAAAAACACCTTTGCCTTTTAATTCATCCTTCTGTATTTCTGTACTACATTGATTCTAACTTCAATGGGTGTTTGTTCTAGTTTTGATACGTTCTATGAAAAAAGAAAAGCATCCCAAGAGAATGCATTGAGTTGACTAAGTCATCTATTGTTAGAATGCACTGCCTCTTTGTTGTTTCAGAATTAGTAACAAGTGCATTCAATATGAATGGCATATTCTCAGCCTATCTAAAGCTAACTTCCTACACCACAGTTTTGTCATAGCAATTGAAATATCTGAATTTCTCAAAGTGTATATTAGAGGATTCAACATGGGAGTGATGACAGTATAAACCACACTTATGAATTTATCAACAGATAAGTTAGAAACAGGTCTACCATACATAAAAATGCAGGGAACAAAAAAGAGAACAACCACCATGATGTGGGAGCCACAGGTAGACAGGGCTTTGCGCCCCCCTTCCTGACTGTGAGTTTTAAGGGAACTTAGGATGACTCCATAGGATATTAGTAGACAAATAAAAATGACTGTACAAATTGCTCCACCATTGGCAACCACAGTGAGGCCTAAGAAGTAGGTGTCAGTGCAGGCAAGTTCTAATAATGGGTACATGTCACACATGAAATGGTCAATAACAATGGGGCCACAAAAGGGGAGGTTGTAAACAAAGAGAAGTTGGACTACAGAATGAACAAAACCTCCAGGTGAGGACACCACCAACAGCAGGATGCAAACCTGTCTATTCATGATGGTTATGTAGTGCAGTGGTTTACAGATGGCCACATAGCGATCATAGGCCATGGCCACCAGCAGGAAGACCTCAGCACCTCCAAAAAGGTGTTCCAGAAAGAGCTGTCCCATGCAAGCTGAGAAGGAAATTGTCTTTTGACCACAGAGTAGGTCTATGATCAAGTTGGGTGTAATGGCAGTGGAATATGATGCATCCATGAGTGACAGATAGACAAGGAAGAGGTACATGGGGGAGCCCAGAGAGGGGCTGGCAAGAACAGTCACCACAGTGAGCAGGTTGCCCACCATTGTCACAAGGTAAGTGAGTAAAAATATGACAAATAATGCTTTTTGGCTCCCAGGATCCTGAGTGAGGCCCAGGAGGACAAATTCTGTCACAGTGTTACTATATTCCATTCAGTCGTCTCTAAAACCTGTTTGTAGGAGAGGTCAGGAGAAGGAACCTGTAATGAAATGGTGAACACACTATGAATACATTCATTATATCTTGGTGGAACTACTCATTATTTTATCTTCTACAGGGGTTTACACGCAATAAAGGTTTGCTAAACATCTATGATTTCTTCTTCCTAATAGCCGATTGCATCATCACTTGACAATTCTGCTTCTCCTCAGATGATTCAGTCAAGGTTTTCCCTCTCAGTCTTAGTGGATTGTCGACAGAGAAAAGTATCAAAGGCCCCACAGCCAGTCATATCTTTAATAGAGCCTATTTACCCTTGATCTTAGGCAAAAGGCCGAGAAGCGATTAACAGAGCCTATTATAACTGTCAGTCCTAGACACACAAGTCAGCAGTGACTTCCTCTCTGGTGGTGACAAAAAAAATCTCTAAATAAATTGGCATGAGCTCAGGCCTTTGAGTTGGTAGTATTTGTAGTGAGAACCCTTATACTATAATTAATGAAGCACAAAAAGTAATGTCTCTTTTGGAATAACTGACTTAATACTATGATAAGTTGCTATTAGGTATTCAGTCTTTTATGTCTCAAAGAATGTCTGTCTTCATAGATTATCAGTAAATTTCCACAGACAGGACTGTATCCAACCATAACATAATTAGCTCATTGTTCCCTAATACAATAACTTAGTTAGACTCTGTGACTAAGCAACGTTTCAGTTTTTTTTTTTCTATCACATTTTTCCACTTGTTGCTCTTCCTCTGTACCTTCTAGTACCCCTATTATTCAGATGTTGGAACATTTAATCATGCCCTGGAGGTTCCTGAGCCTCTCCTCATTTTTTTGAATTCTTGTTTCTTCATTATTTTCTGTTTGGTTCTTTCTTTCTTCCTTCTGGTCCACTCCATTGATTTTAGTCCCGGTTTTGCTTCCATCACTACTGGTTCCCTCTGTATTTTGCTTCATTTCACTTAGCATAGCCTTCATTTTTGCATCTATATGTGAGTGAAATCAACCAGTTGTGTGAGCATCCTGATAACCAGTGTTTTCTACTGTGCATCTGATAGGTTGGCTATATCTTTGTTACTTAGAAGTATTGGCTCTGGGGCTTCGAACTGTTCTTCTACTTGAGCCATAATGTTATTGCTTGTTCGTGCTGTTACATATGAGGGGCATAGGCTTATGTGTTCACCAGGGCAGGTCAACCCAGTGGCTGGGTTGTAATTTGGGGTGGGGTCAGAGAGGGAGCAATGACATTTCTTTTTCTCTCTTTAACATTTTGGTCTTTCATGCTGTTTCCCACAAGCAAATTAGGGCCTTCTCGTGCTGTTTCCGGGGTGTGTGGGCTTGTGTACATTCCAGGACCCTCTGGGTCTCTCCAGTGAACTCTCCTGTGAGGCTGGGAGCCTCTCCTGGCACCTCAACACCTGAAAGTTTTTCCAATTGGTGCTTTTGGGCTTCATTTTTCTTCACTGGAGCCCTGGGTTGTGCAGTGTGTCTCACTGCTTCTTTTTTTTTTTTGCCTGGTTTATCTTCCTGTGAATGTGCCAGCCAGCTGCCGTGCACCCTCACTGGGTCTGCCCATTGCCACCCCTTGCATGGGATCTGTGACCTGCCACCTGCATGGCTGGGTTTCTCCAGCAGCCACCACTGTTTCCTGCTGCAACCCCTCTCCATCAGCCCCTGACTCTACCCCTCTTATCAGTCTGGATGAATGATTCCTTGTTGTTGGAGTTTGGTACAGTTCAATTTTTTTGTGTGTTTTGGTTGTGTTCTTGTTTCTAAATCTCTGTTTTACTTAAATTTGGTTGTGCAAGGAGGTACAGTATTTCCACCTATGCCTCCATCTTGGCTAATAGTTGGAATATTTTATTTTCATCCATAGCCCACAGTAGTTTATAATTGTGTTTGTTGTATTCTTGAGGTAATGGGGAAATGGTTGCAGTCTCCTTTACACAGAATGTATTGATTTTGTGGATCCTAACTTTATCTTATTTTTCCACATTTTGTTTCCTTTTTTAAAAATTAAATTTATTGGGGTGACATTGTTTAATAAGATTATATAGGTTTCAAGTTTACATTTCTATGATATATGTTCTGTGTATTCCTTTGTGTGCTCACTACCCAAGGTCAAAACTTCTTTCTTAAATATACACTTTATTTATTTATTTTTATAGAAAGGAGGAAAGGGAAATAGAGGGAGAGAGAGAGCAATATCGATTAGTTACCGCCCATCCCTCTCCAACCAGGGACTTGTCCACAACCCCAGCATGTGCTCTGACTGAAAATAGAATTGGTGAACTTTCATTTTGTTGAATGACACTCAATCCACTGAGACACACCAATCAGCACTAAAGTCAAATCTTTGTCGCCATGTTTTTGGCCCCCTTTCCCCTGTATGAGGGATCTGTATGGTGTTCATCTGCTTTTATTTCTGATATTAATAATTTGGCTTTTCTCTCTTTTCTCTATAGGTACCAAGTATCAGCTGTTTTTCTTTTCCATGTTTCTATTTTATTGATTTAAAAAGTCTTACCTTCATTATGTCCTCCCATAACATATTTCTGTTTGAACTGCTTCCATTTCATTAGAGAGCTTTATTATGTCACTTCATACTTTTGGGAATGAAGTTATGACATCACCTATGACATAAAGGGCACTTGTGATGCTATTAAATTGTGTCTATATCAAAATCCAATGACCTCCAGTAGTTTTCTTCCCAATGAGCTGCATGTGATCACTGCATTAGGGAATTACTGAGTCTCCAATTCAAGTTTTCAAAACAGGATGTTGGGATGAGGCTTCTGCCAAAGTCACAAGGCTTCACATTTTCATATAGTAGACCCTTCTGAGAACTTCTGAGCAGTAGCAGTATGGGGTCCCAATGGCACTGCATGAATAACTTCCCATTTAAGTGCCCTGGAGTAAGCGTTCTCTCTTTTTTGTTATATACTTGGAAGCGAGAGAGATAGTAATGAATTAGATAGAATTTGTAGAATTCTGTACTGGTCAGGGACCCTATTATTCCCGTGTATTTTCCAGATCGGTGTAGGCTTGGTATTTTGGCTAGATTGAACCAGTGTAGTTGACTAAAAATGCTTACCACAGCTCCCACATTGTCCCAAACTTCTTTCCTTAAGAAATTCTTATGATGTTATCAATGTAACAGGTGGACTCATTTACAGTATGTTCATTTCTAAATTTACTTTCCAGACATGACAATAGATATATGGCTTATAGAGACTTACTATGGATTATTGAGTGTTTTGAGGCAATATCTGTATTCGTTAATCTTTGTAGTTTATCATTCTTATTGAGGTATATAAAATAAGATTCTGCACTATTGTAATCATGGTCAGATCTAGCAAACATCTATCACTCAGGTAAAGAGAAAGCATTAGTAGTTCTTTTCATTCAGCTGGAAGAATGTGGAGAATTAAACTTATGCATATATTTGTTCTCAAGTTCTGAGTACTAATTTAGTCCAGAGTAAACTTATCATATCAGATAGTTTGTTTTTAAATTAAGGATATGTTTTCCATCTTTTGCCACTTAAACTCAAGAAAACAGTGCTTACATGTACCCTTTCAATCTTAGAAGTAATATGTACAATACTTGGAGTTGCTAGGTTTCATCCATTTCTTTGTTAAGGTGGAAACCGCCATCTTTTGGTGAGCTTAGCACATAGTTAAAATCTTCAGCTGGTATCCAGAGGTATTTAATGGCCTTTAATCTAAGGCCCTTATGACAATATTTGTGGATGTGGAGATTCTCAGTCGATCCCATACTAAACCATCCTAGGGAAATTACAGCGGAAACCATCAAAAACTTGATATAGAGGCAGGCTCTTGTTGGAAATGAATTCCTGTCTTGTAGAAAGTAACTCATTTGATAGTAGGCTGAAAATAAAGAACCGAGTTAATGAACTCGAAGTCATTATGATTCTGCTGAGATGTCTTCAGGCCTTCAGAACTACAGAACTGTGATTACTTGTCCATTCAGTAGTTGAAAGGTGAACTTCAGGAAAGCCCACAGGACCCCATATGTCTACATCTGAGATATGGGCCTGTACATCTGGGCCATGCACAATTTGGCATCTCTGGGCCACACTGGAAGAATTGTCTTGGGTCATACATTAAATACAAAAATACTCATGCAAACTTATGAGCAAGAAAAAGGTTTTAAGTAAATTTATATTTTTTTGTTGGGGTGTATTCATAGCCATCCTGGGATGCACCTTGCCTGTGAACAGCAGGTTAGACAGTCCTGACAGTAAGGACATTCTTTTCTAGGGATGTGCTGGTAAAGAAACCCAACACTGGTTTTCCCTTCATTTGAGTTTAAATAACATTTGCCTTACATAAGATTTCCTAAAATGAAAACTGAAAAATTTTATTCACTTTATTTAATTGTTTCTTTTCAAAGCAAATGCTTTTCATGTAATTTTCTGTGTGTTTTTCTTTCTTGGCAAAACCCAAGTCTTTTTCTCTGAGGACTGTTGTAGGGGAAAAAACTGTCATTACTTCATTTGAATTTGTTCCAAATATTTTAATAAAGTAATCTCTAATGACCTTACACTCTCTTTTCTTTAAAACAAATACAATGTGTAAAGCCAGAGAGGCTGGGTCTGCCCATAAATGTTGTAGAATTATTTTTCTGATAGAAATACTTGAGAGATTTCTGGAAACTCAACTTTCTGCCTAAGCTGAAGTCTATCTTCAAGTGATCTCTGATCCTTCAGATATTTTCTTGTATATTTTCCTCAGCAGAGATATCTCTCATTGCTTGTAGAAACATGTGTAATGTCCCAATTTTCTGGGATGAAGTTGGGTAGAGAAAGAGACATACTTTTTATTAGGAAAAAGGGTCTTTAAGGATATGCTATTTGAGTGACTGAAAGGCAGAAGAGTTCTACTACCTGGTAGAATGCCCAGTCACTGGGTATTTGAAGAAGAGAAATCCCAGCAATTGTCTTGTTAGCTAGAGAGTAATAATCAGAGACACGAATGCTTTCCTAGGTCCTCGTAGGGAAGTACTTTTTGTTTACGTCACCACAAATGACTGAGGTGAAGTACATTGAAGTAACTACTTTCAGTGTTTTAATATTTCTGGTGTTTTGTAGTGGCAAATAATGGATTTGGCCAAGTTAATTTCCATAAATACATCCAGTTTTTACATAGACATGAGAACACAGCATCGTTGTTTTTCTCTGAAGCAATTTTCCCAGCGGGTGAGAGTATTCAAGTATTTTACAAGTACGTATTTGTGTTTTATTTAAGTGTCTTTATATCCTAGGTATCTGTGTTGGATACTGCAATCATTGTGTGAAAGATTGAGGTGATGGGGAGTCTGTGTGGAAACATGGGAAGGGCAGCTGCATGAAACTATTTCCACATTTACTGATCACTATCCATTACTCAGTGTTTTGTGGTCACACATAGATACATGAGGTTCCCACAGTCACTGCCAATGAAAGAAGCTCTGA
Organism: Sturnira hondurensis; assembly: GCF_014824575.4. NCBI lineage: Eukaryota > Metazoa > Chordata > Mammalia > Chiroptera > Phyllostomidae > Sturnira > Sturnira hondurensis. The sequence continues at coordinate 10,122 of NW_028080152.1, read as the reverse complement.
GTTTAAAGACTAAGGAACAGACCTGAGGTGAGTTCTTAGAAAAACCAAAATTTATACAACATATTTAAATATTGCTAATGTCCTAAATATATATATTTTATGAGAAAAATCTGAATTAAGAAAATTAAGGTAGCAAAACAAGGAAATGAACCAGAATATAGAAAATGTGTTTGGTGTCTAGCACTATAGTCTGATAGATATTTTTTTTTTGTTTTGTTAAATGACAAAGAGAAACTTTCAAAGCATTCCAGATAAACAAATGTTTATGGTCTTCGTCCATGGGGTACTATATTTTATGTGGTAAATTAACATTTCAAATTATTCTAAGACCTTTGAATCAGAGAATTTATGATACATCATCTATATATTGGATTGTCTGTTCACCCCCGAAAGTCACATCTTTTTCTGTCACCATAAATATGACCCCCTTTACCCTTTACTACCCTTTCCCCTTCCTTCTGGGTTAACCACCACACTGTTGTCTCTGTCTATGAGTTTTTGTTTGTTTTTCTTCTTTGTTAATGTGTTACTTTCAGCTTTCTTTACCAGATATAAGTGATATCATATGGTCCTTGAGTTTTCCTGTCTGACTTATTCACTTAGTAGAATCTCACAGTCCATCCACATTGTTGCAATGGCAGGGTTTCATCTTTTCTCACGGTGGAGTAGTATTGTGTGTATGTGCCTCATCTCTTTTATCCAGTCACCTACTGAGGGACACTTTGGTTGTTTTCATGTCTTGGTCACCATGCATAAGGCTGCAATGAACATAGGGATGCATATATCTTATGGCATTCCCCAAACTTAGTATAAAATTAATGAGAGAATTTAAAATTATAACACAGCAAATGTGTTAAAGTAATAAGAAATTAACTGTTATTTTATTTTAGAAGCTGGATGTAAGATATTTTTATATTTTATTTTGAAATTTTAAAATTATACTTTATATTCAGTATTTTGTTCTACTTTCAGGGCTACAGCATAGTGGCCACAGAATCATATAGTCCACAGTGTGTTCCCCTTGATACTTAAAGTACCCACCCTGCCAGTTGCATAGTTATTACAATATTACTGACCACGTTTTTCACGTGGGATTTTGTTTCTGATATGGAATCTCAATATCTGTGAACATTTTCAAGACCTAAATTTAGAGACACTGAAAAGAGTTGGTGGTACCCAGTGGAAATGTAGGTTTTAGTAATGAAGGTTTCAGGGGTCAAATCTGTGGTGATGGAAGATGATTTGACTTTGGGTAGTGGGCACACAATGCAGTATATAGATTATGTATCATAGAAATATATACTTGAAACTTATATGAGCTTACTAACTAATACCATTCCAATAAATTTAATGAAAAATCAGTATATGCATTATCAGCAATGCATATTAGTACATATTTGATATAGGCCAGTATTCAGAGAACTGCCTTGTTTTTATTGCTTATAGAGTCATAACATTGTAAGTTTAAAGTACTTTAGAGGGTATTTTCGTTACTATGGAATTATAATTTATCTTTTTAAAAAACCATACTCTTAAGAAACTAAGTTAAATGATATTTTTTAAATAGGGAAGTGTTAATCTAGCAGTTTAAGTTGAAAGTCTAATAATACTATGTGTCAGGTTTTATAGTATTGGTCTTTCATGACTTAAGCAACATAGAATAGAGTATATACCCCATTTCTACATTTAAATAATTTAACTGGCTAGTAGGAAATTTATTCCGGAGAAATTTAACATTGATGATTAGTAAGTGTAAGGGCACTAGATAGATCCTGCATAAAGTAAGGAGTGAGATAAAGAGAGTTGTATATAGACTACCTTATATCCTTATGTTCTTCAATAGATGTGCCTTTATCAGCCTACACCTTCAAGAATGGTAGAGCTTCTGAATACACTGGAAGCAGCAATGTGAATGAGGCAGGCAGAGTGGTCCTCACAGCTGGCTTGAAAGGAAAGGTGTACTTTTGAGCACATCCTCCCTCCCTGCTGCCCTCCAAATCTATGGGAATGGTATTAGCCTGTCCATCTTTGAACTTAAGTGATTTTGTAATTTTCCGCTGCAAAAATAAGCCAAATATTTAGGTCTGCGTCTATAGTTGCACAATTCTTCTCTCTTATTTAATTTTGTCCTTCACTATCAGTTGTAGGGGAATCTAAGGAATAAAATTTTAAATAATTATCTTTGCTTCTTTTGAGTTAAGCTGTCCTTTGTGTTTATTTCTTCCTGCATTTTAAGACGTCTCCTAAGTAAATCCTGGAAGTCTTAAGAGGGGATTCCTAGCAGAAGTCTCCTAACACTTACGCAAGAAAAAAAAGTTTTTTTGAAGAAGACTTTTTAAAAGACAACTGATTCTACCTAGTGAATTTGGTCCCGCTTTCTTTCATTTTATACTATTCAGTTCTTCCTATGATGTATGGCTCCAACTTTTTCCCCTGTTATTCTGCTTGCTTCTAGTCTGTATTCATTCCATCACAGGTGAGTACTACTACTCGTATGTAGTCAAGTGGATAATTCCTGAGATATACAATCTTATCCTATGCCTGATTAGAGTTTCATATATTATTATATTTTTTATTCTTGGCCTATGTCTATAATTCTCACCACACTGACAAAGACTCCAATGATTCCTTGTGACACAATGTTGACAGTAAAGCATTCAAGAATACTAATGATAGTTATCATTTACTCAACCTTTACTGCATGCCAGCCAATATTCTAGATATTTACTTGTAATAAAAGAACAACCAAAGGGGCAGGCTCTATTGGTATCTACACTGTAAAAGGGATAAAACTGAGGCACAGAAAGGTTTATTACTTTGCCCAAGGTTGCATAGTAGTAAGTGGTGTGTCTAGGATTTCAACACAAGGCAATGTGTCTCCAGAGTCTATGTGATTCGTCACTGTGCTACACTCTCTCTGAAAGGGTGTTTTGGATATTAAATAAGTATAAAATGAATAAAGTAACTCATAATTAGTATTTGGTTTCTATCATGATAAAATGCCTTTTTTAAGGAACATATATAGGCTTGGATATTTCTATTTTGTTATAAAAATATAAAAAAGTCAGTAGAATAGAATGTAAGATAGGGTTGCACAAAGAGTCCCATGGAAGGTAAGACTGACTGGACAAGGTTTCTGAGATTGTCTACTTCCAGCCCTTTATCTTCCAAAAAGCAAAGTGAGACAGAGATGCAATTACAATTAGAAATGATGCAACCCCATGCCTTTTGGCCCTGATGCTGGGCTCTTGCTTTGAGTATGCAGATTTTTTTGAACCTGAGCACCAATGCTCCATTTCTGAGCACTCTCAGTACCTTGGAAGAATTATGAATACAATGATGTCTCATTGTCTTCTACCTCTGTTTTCTGTGCCTGTGTTCTTCTTCTTCAATACCTGGGTCTCCCCAAGAATTTTGAAAAAAATAATACATGCTCGTAATGTAAGAGTTCATCATAGTTAGTAGTCAGTGAATTTCAAAAATATTTGAAAGCTAAATAGTGTCTCTGTGTTAAGTGTTGTACAATAGTCAACATACATGGAGAGAATTATAACTTGTTTAAAAGCTGATAATACTAAAAAGAAGAAGCAGAAAAGTTTCTGAAAGTCACAGAGTCTAACTTAGTAATTGCATTAGAGAACAATGTGCTAATTATGTCATGGTTGGATAAAGTCCTGTCTGTGGAAACTTACTGAGAATCCATGAAGACTGACTATCCTTGAGACATAAAGGTCTGAATACCTAATAGCAACTTATCATAGTATTGAGTTACTCCAAAAGAGACACTATTTGTGGTGCTTCATTAATTATAGTATAAAGGTTCTCACCATGAATATTACCAACTCAGAGGCACTGACATCACGCCATTTTATCCAGAGAGGTTTTGTTTTGGCACCACCAGAGAGTAAGCCACTGCTGACTTGTGTGTCCAGGACTGACAGTTTAAATAAGGCTCTATTAAAGATATGACTGGCTGTGGGGCCTTTTATACTTTCTCTGTTGACAATCTACTAAGATTTAGGGGGTAAACCTCTTACTTGTAGCCAAAACAAGATCATCTCAGGAAGAAGATACTTGTCAAGGAAAGGTACAATAGGCTATAAGGAAGAAGAACTCATGCATGTTCAGCAAACCTTTATTGTGTGTAACCTCCTGTAGAAAATAAAATAATGAATAGGTACACCAAGATATAATAGATGTATTCATAGTGTGTTCACCATTTCATTACAGGTCCCTTCTCCTGACCTCCTCCTATTCTGGAAACAGGCTTTAGAGAAGACTAAATGGGACATAGTAACAATGTGACAGAATTTGTCCTCCTGGGCCTCACTCAGGATCCTGGGGGCCAGAAAGCATTATTTCTCATATTTTTACTCATTTACATTGTGACTATGGTGGGCAACCTGCTCATTGTGGTGACTGTTCTTGCCAGCCCCTCTCTGGGCTCCCCCATGTACCTCTTCCTTATCTATCTGTCACTCATGGATGCAGCATATTCCACTGCCATTACACCCAAATTGATCATACACCTACTCTGTGGTCAAAAGACAATTTCCTTCTCAGCTTGCATGGGACAGCTCTTTCTGGAACACATTTTTGGAGGTGCTGAGGTCTTCCTGCTGGTGGCCATGGCCTATGATCGCTATGTGGCCATCTGTAAACCACTGCACTACATAACCATCATGAATAGACAGGTTTGCATCCTGCTGTTGGTGGTGTCCTGGGCTGGAGGTTTTGTTCATTCTCTGCTCCAACTTCTCTTTGTGTACAACCTCCCCTTTTGTGGCCCCAATGTCATTGATCACTTCATGTGTGACATGTACCCACTATTAGAACTTGCGTGCACTGATACCTATGTCTTAGGTCTCACTGTGGTTGCCAATGGTGGAGCAATCTGCATGGTCATCTTTATTTGTCTACTAATATCCTATGGAGTCATCCTAAGTTCCCTTAAAACTCACAGTCAGGAAGGGAGGCGCAAAGCCCTGTCTACCTGTGGTTACCACATCATGGTGGTTGTTCTCTTTTTTGTTCCTTGCATTTTTCTGTATGTTAGACCTGTTTCTAACTTCCCCATTGATAAATTCATAAGTGTGGCTTTTACTGTTATCACTCCCATGTTGAATCCCCTAATATATACTTTGAGAAATTCAGAAATGACAAATGCTATGAAAAAACTTTGGTTTCAAAAGTTAGCTATGGACAGAATGAGAATGCATCATTCATATTGAGCATGAGAATGTGTCATTCAGTCTATACTTGTTAGTAATTCAGAAGCAACAAATAGGTGGTGCATTCTAACAGTGGATGACCTAGTCACCTAGTGAGCTCTCTAGTATGCTTTTCTTTATTCATACAAAGATATCAAAAGTAGAACAAATTATCCTTTGAGGTAGAATCAATCTAATACAGAAGTTCTGAAGAATGAATAAAAAGGCACAGGTATTTTCTCTATTATTAGGAAAAATAAACTAAGTTCACCTTGTAAGTTTTCTTTATACTTCAGTTATAGTTTTCCTGAATTTTTCCGCATTGCTCTCACCTGCCCCTTACCGCCAATTGCTACCTCCTGCAGTCAATGCCTTCCTCAGTGTCCATGCCCAGGAATTCCTCATTCGGATTTTTTTGCTAGCCCCTACCCCTTATCCCATTAAACCCCTATGACCTCCAGTCTGGTCATTATCAGTTTGTTTCCTATTATTGTACTGAAATGGGCTTTAGAAGAGTTTTTTTCCTTTGAGAAGTGAAAAACAAGCTACCTTTGAAAATTCATTTTATACAAAATAATGACAAAGCAATTTCCCTAATGTTTAGAACAAATTTCTAAGGTTAAGATCGTGTTATTTATTTATTTAGTTTTTATTGTTGTTCAAGTACAGTTGTCTTCATTTTCACGCCACCATGCTTCCCTCCCCCACCCATCTTCACCACTCAACCTCGAAACTACATCCTTTGGATTTATCCATGTGTCCTTCATACATGTTCTTCGATGGCCCATCTCCTATTTCCCCCAGCATCCCTCTTCCCTGTCCCCTGTGGTTACTATCAGTTTGCATTTTACTTGAAAATTTTTATGTTTGTTATTGTATGCATACAATAGGCTTTAGCAGCTGCCTTAAGCATTTTGTCTTCCAGATTACTTCTGTTTCTCATTTTGATGCCTGTGCATTTGAGGTACAGGATGTTTAGTTAGAAGATGATAACATATTTTGTTAAATGCACAATCATGGAGCAGTTCTGTTAGATGCGATGTCGGATATATTCACAGGTTGGAATGAACCCAATTGGGATGGTCAACAATGAAAACAGATTCTAGCTCTTGATTAGAGTATAGAATACCATACTAACCCAAGTTTTCAACATCTCTTCATGCTTTTTCTCACTACTTATTATGTGCCTTTTTGGCATTCTTCATCTTGAAAGATGAAGCTTATTTTGTCTTCATGACACTGAAGATTGGGTAAAGAAATGTATTATTTTGCAGAGCAATGTGTTCCCTAAAAGTTGCATTCAACTTCAGTACTTTAAATTATAGACTTAATAATATGCTTTTTATATAAATGAAATTTAGATTTTCAGTGTTATTTTAAAACAATTTTTTTCCTCACTGTTCAGTCCCTCCCGAGCAGCCCAAATTGGAAAGAAGATGGAATTGTTTTCACTGTATTGTAGAAACATCATCTATGTCTTGTAAGATTCTTCCTAACTGGAAAAAATAGAACACTTCTTATTTTAAAAGTTTATTATGTATTTTTTCATGGATACCAATAATATATGCAATTTGTACCCAGAATTCAATCAATATTGAAATTAGCTAAGTATACCATTCCTCTCTGTCTTTCCAGAAGTAATTCCAATGTTGAATATGTATTAATCATAGTTCAATATAGTTTAACTGCCTTCATATGTACCCTTAAGTTATAGAATATACAATTTTGTATTCCTTCCATTTATTAAAACTGTGGTACATGGTACATAGTTTTATGAATTTTTATCCTCAATGTTGACTTCCTCAGATTTGATCATGCTGTTGTTCATCTCTGTTGTCCCACCAGTTCCCCGCTGTGTATTATTCCATGTCTAAATATACCACATATTATGAACCCATTTAGCCAGCGTGCTACTCTGTGCTGCTATGGACATCCTGAAAGAAATTACTTTGTGTTAAGTAGGCTGTTTGCATGCTCATTTTATTGATGGTTACAGTTGTTTCCTAAAGATGTGTTATGAGTTATACTCCTGTTTGTTTTTGTATGTGTGCTATTGTGTGTGTGTGCATGTATGTAAAGAATTTAAATCTATTTTACAAAGGTTTTTTGTTTTGATAAAACCAAGTTTTTGGAGCACATTAAAAATGCAACCTACTTTTCTAATGTGATTTTTCATATTCACAATAAACCCAAATATTTGTCTACCTTATTTAGACTCTTTTCTTTTTATTGGTTTAGTATACCTAAGACAACACTTAATTACTTTAGGTCATGTAAATAGCTTTTGATATCTGTTAAGACTCTTATTACACAATAGTCTAACTAATAACAATGCTTTGTGTTTCCAAATATTTGTGTTTCCAATATTTTGCACATAATGATTAAAAAAATTCAGAGGTCTTAGAAACCTACTAAGATATTCATGACAGTATATTAAATGGCTAATTAATTTAGAAAAGATTTGATGTCTTGATCACATTGAATCATTCTTCCTTAGAACATGAAAAATATAAGTATTTAGAACCAGAACTTCCAGCAAGATGGAGGCATAGGTATATACACTGTGTTTCCTCATACAACCAAAATAAGGAAAACAACAACTTAGAAATGAAAAACAACCAGTACTACAGAAAATTGAAGTTTATAGAGTTCCCAAAACCAAGGAGTTAAAGTAGACATATTCATCCAGACGGGTAGGCAGGGCGGAGATGGGTGGTCAGGTGGAGAGGGGTCAAGGCAAAGTAATCAAATGCTGGCAGGCCCTGGGCATGCAAGGCAGCAGTGGGCAGGCCCAGCAAAGAGGCAGGTTGTGGAGGGGCACGGTGCACTAGGTGGCTGGTGAACCAGGTGGTCTCACATTCATGAGCAGCGAAACCAGGCTAAACTGGGGAGCAAGACAGACTGTGCATCCCAGGGCCCCAGCATGGGAAAATATAGCTTCTAAACACTAATTGAAAACATGTGTGGGGATTGAAGTGCTGAGAGAGACTCCCAACCTCACAGGAGAGTTTATTGGAGAGACCCACAAGGTCCTAGAATGTAAACAAACCCACCTACCTGGAAATCAGCACCAGGAGGGCCCAGTTTGTTTGTGGGAAGAGGGGGAAGTGACTGAAATCTGGTAGAGAGTGGAGCAAGTGTAATTGTTCCCTCTGAGACCCCTGACCCACAAACAGTGTCATAACCCAGTGCCTGGGTTTCCCCACCCACGTGAGCACATAAGGCTCTGCCCCTCACTATGTAACAGGTGCATCAAGACCAAAAAAAAGTGGCCTAAATGTAAAAACAGATCAAAGCTCCAGAAAAAAATAAAACTAAGCAATGAAGAGAGAGCTAACCTACAAGATGTATAATTCAAAACACTGGTAATCAGGATGCTCACAGAATTGGTTGAATTTGGTAACATATTAAAGGAAGAAATGAAACTACGCTAAGTGAAATAAAGAAAAATGTACAGGGAACCAATAGTGATGGGAGGGAAACTGAGACTCAAATCAATGAAGTGGACCAGAAGGAAGAAGGAAATATCCAGTCAGAAATGGGATGGAGTAAAAGACCAAAAAATGTACTTTAACTACAATTAAATTAAAAAAATGAGGAGAGCGAGAGAAAATGGCGGCGGAGTAGGACGGAGCGACTGCAGTTCTCCTACACTTGGGGGAAAATCCTGGCAGATTTACAGAAGAACAGCGCAATCAATTACCCAACCAACAATTCCCCAGCATTTATGAAAATAAGAGACCAGAGATAGTGACTAACCAGACCGCTGGAGGTCCTTGGGGTCTCAGGGACGTGAGTAAGGACTGAGGCGGCCAGACCGGCGGCAGCCATTGGCCGGCGCATAAAGACCTTGGAGCCTTGGCTGCCTCAGTGGTCGGGGCCCAGAGGCTTCCCCCTGCGCCCAGCGACAGGGGCGTCTGACACAGAGGACTCATCGGGACCCCAGCACCTGTGAGTAAAGACAAAAGCGGCAGCGGCAGGGCCGGCTGCCCTCAGAAGCCAGGCACCCCAGAGTAAAGTCAAAAGCAGCAGCGGCGGGACCAGCAGCCATTGGCTGGCGCGTAAAGACCTCAAAGCTGCTGCTTCGCAGCTTCCAGGGCCCAGAGGCTTCTGTCTAAAGCCAGTGTCGGGGCGTCTGCCACAGAGAACTCAGCGGGAGCCCAGAAACTGTGAGTAAAGACAAAAGCGGCAGTGGCAGGACTGGCTGCCCTGGGCCAGCCCAAAACGCCTCAGAGCCGCCACTGCCGCTGTGTTAGGGGTGTAGAGACTTATGTCTGTGGCCAGTGCCACGGAGGACTCGTAGGGAGACCAGCACCCAGTGGAGCATTGGGCCGGCTGCGGGGTCCCTGGAAGAGCTGGCTCCCTCCCTCAGCGTCTAGGCGGGGCTGGGTGGCAGAGACCTGTCTGCCTAGGTGTGCAGGGAGCGTGGCAAGGACAGGGGGCCGTGTTCAGTTGCGATCTCTGTGGTCGCCAGCCCACCAGCCTGCCAGCTGAGGAAATTTTAGAGCAGCATTGTCCTAACCAGTCAGGTTGGGGATTGGGCTGGGCTGAGAGGCACGCTTTCTGGAGAAGTTTTTACTGGAAAGTGGACTGAGGTGTTCTGTGAAGGCAGCTTGACTTGCTTCTTACCCAGCCACAGGACAGTAACAGATCCCGTGGGACCAAGGCAGCCTGTCAGGTGTGTGGGCACCCGCACCCCAGTCTAATAGCCTGGCTGGTGGGCGGGTGTGAGCCAGCCCACAGAGGAGTCCCACCGAAACGAGAAAACCCGCATTGGGCAGTTTGAAACCAACAAGGAAGGAGTTTTTGTTGTTGTTTTTTTTTGTTTTTGTTTTTTTGTTTTTGTTTTTTACTTTTACTTTTAAACTTTTTTCAGTAATCGTATATATTTTTTAATTTTATTGTTGCTGTA
>NW_028080151.1:0-1631 GCF_014824575.4 Sturnira hondurensis | reverse complement strand
TGTTACTTTATCTTGGAGTCTCACTTTCATTTCCTGTGCTATGTAGTCTTTTGGCACATTTCTCCCTGGAATCGTGGTGATGATTTGTCCACACTCTGAGGCCCCTGCTGGCTCTCCCCTCACCTGCCTCTCCTCCTCCGTAGACTGGAACATAGAGTAAGAAGCCAACTTTCTCCACCGAGGGTCTCCTCCTTCTGACTGTGGTCTGTTTCCCAATGTAGGGCAGGGATGCTAAGACCTCCCTCCCTGGACAAAGTGAGAAAACCACCCCTTTGCTGGCAATGAGGGGGATTCAGGCCTGGAGTGGCTGCTGAGGAAAGGGGGAGGGCTCTGGCCAAGGGTCCATGGCAGCCTTGCCCTGGGATACATCCCCACTTCCTAGGGGAACAGTGGAAGGCGGGGTCCATCTGCAGCACAGGCTGGATGGAGCTTAGGGAGGTTTCTCTGGTCTCCTGGAACTCACTTCCCCTCCACTCAGCCTGTGGCTCCCTTCATCTCCTTCACACAAGAGTTCAGGTGTGGGCAGAACAGAATAAAGCCTCACATTTGATATTCTCTCATTCTCTCTCTCTCTCTCTCTCTGACACCAGGTACTTTAGAAACTAAGAAAAGGTGTTGTTAAGTTCAAATAAACTCTTTCACCTTTCCCACATGATGAAAACCAACTAACAGAATCAATCAAGTAAACACCCAGACAGAACACTGCAGGGATCCTTTGTTAAGGGTCGATGTCATAACCACTGACCACTCACCCCAATATGTCCTTCAAAAGACTGGTTTGTTGTGAGGAATCCCAGCCCTTCAGCTCCCAACAGGGCCGAATCTTTAAGGAGACCGAGGCCCCGTATGGCCGAACAGTCTGAGATCTTAACGCCTGCTCCTCTCACTTCTCATCTTTCCAGGGCCAGTGTAAGGGGCAGCTGGAAGGAGAAACACGTCAAACCAGGTTGTCTGTCACCTTGTGGGCTGTGTTAGGCAGGACAGCATTGACCGTGCAGTGGTCTTCCTGGAAAAGTTTGTCCTGAACTTAACCTCGAGGAAATTGTGTGACAAGTGCAGAATTGAGTCCATTGAAAAGGGCACTGGTCTCTCCTTCAAGCATTCAATGTCACCACAAATAAGGTGGCAAAAGGAGGAGCTTAGGTTGCAAAGGACTATGAAGATTGTGTCACCGTATTTCTTTAGTCCTTTGGGAAGAAAAACTTCTCTTTGCCGTTTTGTGACTGTCTTTCCTGCTGGTGATGCTGACTCGTGGTGGGGGCTGGTCAGTTGTTGCGCTCAGTGGTCTGCACTCTGAAGTTGCCTGAGCATTTCCTTGTAGGCTTCTGTTCCTCATTCGTACTGGCCAGCAAGAGATCCACCCCATTGGACTCTGCCCCGGTAGCCCCAGGGCTGTGTCTCATTCCTGTGTTGGTTGCCCCCAGCTCCTGGGGCCACCCCCTCACCCCCCCAGGCTCCTCCCTGTCATTGCTCGTGTTTTTCCTCCCCTTTACTTCTGGCACCTAGGGAGTTCCCAGCCTTTTCCTTTCAGCACATCTGTGTTTAAACTGTGTCATTTTGGCAATCTGATAGTTTACTGTGAGAAAGAGAGGAGCTGTGTCTTCCCTGGAAAGGGAGCACTAAACTCCTTT
>NW_028080150.1:0-939 GCF_014824575.4 Sturnira hondurensis | reverse complement strand
CGGCCACTGTGGAAAGGAGCATGTATATTCCTCAAAAACTAAAAATAGAACTACCACATGATCTAGCAATCCCACTTCTGGATACACGAGGGGAGACCCAAAATAAATGGGAATTATTTTCTGTACAGGAGGCCCCTTGTAGTACAGGCTTCCCTAGCTAGGACCCATCTGTATCAGTGGAGCAGCTGGTGTTGTGAGAGGCTGCGTTCACCTTCAGTGAATGTTTTTTGAAGACTCTTTCAATGTGTTTGCCCATTTCATGGTAGGTGATTTATGAGTCTACCTACCTAAACCAGTGAGTGCTCAGCAGTTGTTCACCAAAAACAGCATGATCCCCACACCCCACCCTCCCTATTCACCCAATCTTGCCCTAGGTGACTTTTTTTAGTTTCCCTGATGATAAAAGTCCTCAAAGGGAAACATTTTGGTAATGTGGAAGAGGTGAAACAAAGAATGGCAGAAACACTAAAAGGCATCAAAATCAACAAGTTCAAAAACTATTGTGAGCAGTGGAAAAAGTCTCAATAGGTGCACTGGATCAAACAGAGAGTACTCTGAAGGAGACTGGAGTTTGAACATGTAAGAATACACAATTTTTTATAAATGAATTCCAGCATTTTTATCGGTCTCCCCTCATAAGCCTAAAGGGAACAAATCCCTGTCTCAGAGACATATTCGCACTCTCATGTCCCTGTAACATTCACAGCGCCTAAGCCTTGCAAGCCCCTGAGCGTCCGTGGGTGAAGGGATGAAGAGGATGTGAATCCTCTCACACACAGTCACACTCACAGGCATATTATTTGGCCCTGAGGAAGCAGATCACACCTTTTGTGACAACACAGATGTACCCTCAGGGCATTACACTAAATGAAATAAGCCAAAAAAACCCCCCCACTGTTATATCACTTACATGTGGAATCTAAAAAATCTCAACTCACA
>NW_028080149.1:0-7325 GCF_014824575.4 Sturnira hondurensis | reverse complement strand
CACCTGGCTTATTTCACTCAGCATAATGCTTTCCAGTTCCATCCATCCTGTTGCAAAGGGTAGGAACTCCTTCTTTCTTTATGCTGCATAGAATTCCACTGTGTGTATGTACCGTAATATTTTGATCTCTTCATTTACTGACGGGGACCTATGTTGCTTCCAGCTCTTGGCTACTGTAAATTGTTCTGCTATGAACATTGGGGTGCAGAGGTTCTTTTGGATAGGTGTTTAGGGTTCTTAGGATATAATCCCAACAGTGGCATTGCTAGGTCAAAAGGTATATCCATTTTTAGTTTCTGAGAAAATTCCATACTGTTTTCCACAGTGATTGTGCCAGCCTGAAATCCCACCAACAACGGATTTGGGTCCCCTCTTTGCCCAACCTCTCCAACACTTGTTAGTTGCTTTGTTTATAATGGCCATTATGACAGATGTAAAGTGGTATCTCATTGTGGTTTTAATTTGCATCTCTCTGATAGCTAGTGATATTGAGCATCTTTTCATGTGTCTCTGGATTCTCTGTATTCTCCTTGGAGAAGTGTCTGTTCAAGTCCTTCACCCAGTTTTTAATTGGGTTGCTTGTCTTCCAGGATTGGAGTTGTGTAAGTTCTTTGTAAATTTTTGAGATTAAACCTTTTCTGAGATATCATTGGCAAATATGTTTCTCCATATAATTGGTTCTCTTTGTATTTTAACACTGTTTTCTTTGGCTATGCAGAAGCTTTTAATTTTGAGGAGATCCCCTTTGTTAATGCTTCCCTTTCATCCCTTGCTTGAGGGAACATATCAGTAAAAATGTTGTTGGGTGAAATATCTTAGATTTTTCTTCCAGTGCTCTCCTCTAGGACTTTAATTGTGTCACAGCTTATATTTAAGTGTTTTATCCACTTTGAATTTATTTTGGTGTATGGTGTAAGTCGGTGCTTGAGTTTCATTTTTTTGCAGATAGCTCTCCAGTTCTCCCAACACCATTTGATGAAGAGGGTATTATTACTCCATTTTATGTTGGTGCGCCCTTTGTCAAATATTAATTGGCCATAGAGATTTGGGTTTATTTCTGGTATCTCTTTTCTGTTCCAATTGTCTGTGTGCTTGTTTTGATGCCAGTACCAAGCTGTTTTGATTACAGTGGCCTTGTAATACAGTTTGTTGTCAGGTATTGTGATCCCTCCTACTTTGTTCTTTTTTTCTCAAAATTGCAGCTGCTGTTGGAACTTGTTCATGGTTCCATATAAATTTTTGAGGGGTTTGTTCTATGTCTGTGAAGTATGTCATTGGAACTTTAATAGGTATTGCATTGAATCTGTACATTGCTTTGGGTAGTATGGACATTTTGATGATGTTAATTTTTCCAACCCATGAACTTGGTATTTGTTTCCGTTTGTGTCTTCCTTGATTCTTTCTTCAGTGTTGTGCAGTTTTCTGCATACAGGTCTTTTACGTCCTTGTTCAAGTTTTTTCCTACGTATTTTATTTTTCTTTTTGCTATATGAAATGGGATTTTTTCTTGATTTCTGGGTCTGATTTTTCATTGTTGGTATACAGAAATGCCTTTGATTGCTGGATATTGACTTTGTATCCTGCTGGTTTGCCAAATTCATTTATTAGGTTGAGCAGTTTTGGGCTAGAGTCTATAGGATTTTCAATGTAAACTATCATGTCACCCAGAAACATTGAGAGTTTTTTTTCTGTCCTTTCCAATTTGGATGCCTTATATTTCCTTTTCTTGTCTGATTGCTGTGAATAAAACTTCCAATACTATATTGAATAGAAGTGGTGAAAGTGGTCAAACTTGTCTAGTTCCTGATCTTAGTGGAATAGATTTTAGTTTTTGCCCAGTGACTATGATGTTGGCTTTAGGTCTCTCATATGTAACCTTTATTAGGTTGAGGAATGCTCCCTCCATTCCCACTTTGCTGAGAGTTTTTATTATAAATGGGTATTGTACTTTATGAAAACAGGGGTACAGGGAACAGAGGGGATAGGGGAGGGAATTTCAGGGGGGAAAGTTGAGGGATTTAGAGGAACTTGTATAAAGGACACATGGACAACAACTAAAGGGGGTGGATGTGATTGGGAGGTAGGGAGCACTGGGGGGGGTGTGCTTGGATGGGAGTAAAAGACAGAAAACGGTACCTGAAAAATAATTAAATAAAAAACAATTTGTAAAGCTAAAAAAAAGAAAAATAAGTTTATAAAAAGCCTTCTCCACATCTATTGATATGATCCTGTTATTTTTGTCTCTGCTTTTGTTTAAATGATGTATTACATTTACTGATTTGCAAATATTGAACCATCCTTGCATCCCTGGGATGAATGCCACTTGGTTATGGTGAATGATGTTTTTAATGTGGCATTAGATGCGGTTTGCCAATATTTTGTTGAGGACTTTAGAGTCTGTGTTTATCAGTGATATGGGCCTGAAGTTTTCTTTTTTGTTGTATCTTTATCTGGTTTTGGAATTAGGATGGTGCTGGCTTCATAAAAAGAGTTTGGGAGTCGTCCATCATTTTGGATTTTTTGGAATAGTCTGAGAAGAATAGGAGTTAGCTTTTCCTGAAATGCTTTGTAGAATTCTCCTGTGAAACCATCTGGTCCAGGGCTTTTGTGCTTTGAGAGATTTTTGTCACTGCTTCAATTTCGTTTGCTGTTACTGTTCTATTCAGGCTTTCTGCTTCTTCTTCATTGAGTTTTGGAAGATTATATTTTTCTAGAGATTTTTCCATGTCACCTAGGTTTTCAAATTTCTTGGCATACAGTTTTTCATAGTAATTTCTTACAACCCCTTCTATTTCTGTGGGATCAGTTATAATTTCTCCTCTTTCCTTTCTCATTGTGTTTATTTGGGTCCTCTCTCTTTTTTTCTTGATGAGCCCGCTTAAAGGCTTGTCTATTTTTTTTTTTATCTTTTCAAAAAACCAGGTGTTGGATTCATTGATCTTTAGAATTGTGCTTTTGGTCTCTTATGTCCTTTAATTCTGCTCTGATCTTGGTTATTTCCTTCCTTCTACTTTCTCTGGGCTGTCTTTGTTGTTCCTCAAGTTCATGTAGGTGTAGTGTGAGGTTGTTTGTTTGAAATGTTTCTATGTTTTTGAGGTAGGCTTGTATTGGTATGAACTTCCCTCTCAGGACTACCTCCGCTGTGTCCTATAAGTTTTGGGTTGTCGTGAGTCCATTCTCATTTGTTTCCAGAAACATTTTGATTTCTTGTCTAATTTCATTCTTGACCCATTCGTTGTTTAATAGCATGCTATTCAATCTCCATGATTTTGTATGTTTGGGGCCTTTTCTGCTGGGGTTGGTTTGCAATTTCAGTCCCTGTGATAGGAGAAAATGCTTAGCATAATTTCAATTTTCTTAAATTTGTTGAGGCTTGTTTTGTGACCTATCATGTGGTCTATCTTTGAAAATATTCCATCGGCATTTGAAAGAATGTGTATTTAGCTTTTTTGGGATGATGGGTTCCGTGTGTGTGTGTGTGTGTGTGTGTGTGTGTGTGTGTGTGTGTGTATCAGTTAAATCCACTTCATCTGGGATGTTGTTCAATTCCACAATGTCTTTGTTGATATTTTGTTTGGAAGATCTGTCCATTTTTGAAAGTGGGGTGTTAAAAATCCCAACTATAATTGTGTTGCTGTTAATATCTTTCTTGAAGTCCCTTAAGATTTTCTTTATGTATTTGGGTGCTCCTATATTGGGTGCATATATATTTACAATATTTATGTCTTCTTGGTGCATCCTTCCCTTGAGTATTATGAAATGACCTTCTGGGTCTCTTTTTATGGCCCCCTTTTTTAAGACTATTTTGTCTGATATGAGTATTGCTACCTTGGCTTTTTTGTCTTGCCAGTTTGGTTGGAAAATTTGTTTCCATCCTTTCACTTTTAGTCTGTGATGGTCTTTTGTCCTGAGGTGGGTCTCCTGTAGGCAGCATATGTGTGGGTCATGCTTTCTTATCCATTCAGCTATTCTATGTCTTTTGATTGGAACATTTAATCCATTTACATTTAAGTTTATTATTGATAGGTACTTATTCATTGCCATTTTTGTACCTCAGTTCCTCTCTGTCTCTCTCTTTTCCATCCTTTCCTTAAGGCAGCCCTTTTAGTATTTCTTGTAGAGCTGGTTTGGTGGGGGCATATTCTTTTAGACTTCTTTTGTCTTGGAAGCTCTTTATTTGGCCTTCTGTCTTGATTGAGAGCCTTGCTGGGTAAAGTAGCCTTGGTTGAGTATTTTTTGCCATTCTCTTCTTTCCTGGAGGCTTTCCATTGAGAAGTCAGCAGCTAACCTTATTGGGGCTCCCTTTTCTGTTACTTCCTTTTTCTCCCTTTCTGCCTTTAAGATTCTCTCTCTATCTTGGAATTTTCTCATTTTAATGATGATGTGTCTTGAAGTGAGCCTCTTTGGGTTCCTCTTGATTGGGACCCTGTGATTCCTGGATTTGTGTGACTTTTTGTCTCATCTAATTAGGGAAATTTGCCATCTTTACTTTTTCAAATAGGTTTTCTATCCCTTGCTCTTTTCTTTTCTTTTTCTGGTATCTCTATTATTCAGATAGTATTACATTTCGTATTTTCTTGCATTTCTCTTAATTCCTCTACATTCTTTCTGAGCCTCTTTTCCTTTTCTTTCTTTTTGTGGAAGGTTTCTTCTACTTTGTCATTCAACTCGCTGATCCAATCTTCTGCCTCATCGATCCTATTTTTGATTCCTTCCACTGTGTTCATCAGCTCTAAAATTGTATTCTTTATTTCCTTTTTGCCCTTGCTGATAGTTTCTGTTTCCTTTTTCATGTTGATATTGTTTGTGGTGAGATTGTTGTAGCTCTGCTGTAGTTTCTGGTAGCTCATTGTGAGCTCTTTGAGCTTCCTGATAACCAGTGCTTTGAATTCAGTATCTGATAGCTGACTTGCCTGTATTTCTTTGTCATCAGATTGTTTGGGAGACTCGTGTTGTTAGCTTCAGCTTCTTAAGTTGATTTATTATGGCTTCCTGGATTTATGCTGTGAACTCCTGTCGTATAATACCTGTGAGATTCAGTGGTGTAGTCTTCTTGATCTCCCCAGCTCACTGGTTCAGTGCTGTCCTTGAAGTTGGCTCTGAGTTTGTCTTTGGGTTTTTGTTGTTTCTGGCTTTCTTGTGTGTGTGGGTTCTTCCCACCATCTGATGTACTGATGGTTCCTCTGTCCCCTGCCCATTTCAATTTGCTGTGCTGGCGAGGGTGGGCTGCACTGAAGCTAGTTCTTCTCTATGTACAGGGTTTTAAGAATTCTCTTTTGTTCTTGTTCAGTTGTTTGCCCTGCGTAGTTTCTCTGCTGTTTAGATGTATTTCCAAATAGGTCTTGGGTTGAGGTTTGTGTGCTTTCTCTTCCCTCCTTCACCTTCCTCTGTTGTTATCTGTTGGTGGTTTCTTTGTTGTAGGGTTTCCTCTTCCTTTGGGTACCCTGGTGTTCACCGCTTCCACCTACTCCTTTGTGTGTGTGTGTGTGTGTGTGTGTGTGTGTGTGTGATCAGTTGGACGGTAAGGCAGCCTGGTTTATGACAGCAGGAGAGTATTCTGTGATATTTACAGTAGCAGGCATTAGAGAAGAGGTAGGTGATCCCCTGATTATGTACAGCGATAACGGTAATATTCAGCACAACTAGCCGCTTTTTAGGAAGGGTGGAAGATAAGGCTCTTGTTGGGGATGGAAGGTTTTTGATTTGGATCTAGAAAGGAGTGAGGTTGTGGGAGGTCAGATTCTGAGGGAAGGTGAGAATAAAGGATGGTAAATAAGTGTAGTGTGATAGAGAATAGAGTTAACCACTACCGTTTTATAGTTCAGGCAAGAATGAAGTGGGCTAAGATGTAGGAGGGGTGTTGTGTAGTATTTACAATAGAATGTAATGACTGTTATTTATGATAATATTAGAGCAACAATCGTATGACAGAATCTATGATATACTATGATTGGGGAGTATTGGACCTTCAACAGTGTGCTAACTGTGCAAGAGGAAATAAAGGACAGTAAATTACCAGAATACTATGATTGAGGGGACAGAGGAAGCCTGTCAAGTGAATCAGTATATCCAGCCAAGGTAAAGAAGGCTATACAGAAAGAGGAGGAAGACAGAGATACTATTAAAATAAAAGATGTAAAAATAATGGCAAAATAATGAAAAAATACAAATATGCAGTAACTTGTAGTTCTTCTGTTATAGCAAAGTGAATTTTGTCTCTGTGTCTCTACTGTTGGGATGCCCCCTCTTTTAGTCTTAACTCCAGTCTTTTCCCTGTTCCAAGTCTTTTATCTCACTCGCGGGGGTGGGGGGCAAAAAAAGAAAGAAAGAAAAAGGCAGCAGATGGGAGGAAAAAGCGGTAGGTTTGGAAGGAAAGGAAGAAGGAATCAAATAAGAAAGATGAAGAGAGAGGGTAAAAGTATGGGGAGATAAAACAATAATAAAGTTAAAGAAATAAAAGATTTAAAAAAGAAAAAAACTCTTGTTGGTTTCCAGCTGGTCAAACCTTCTCTTCTGGTCACACTGGCTGCAGCAATCTGAGAGGCAATTAGTGTGACCTTCCTCCCTTCTCGGTGAAGTCAGCCACTCTCACCACCAGTGCCCTCCCAAGATCCAGACTGGTGCCTACCCTCAGGACCACACTGAGAGCAGATTTTCCCCAGGATTCACAGTCCTGGCCTGGGGTGTGGACGTGCACTCCCCGCCAGGCTTCCCTGGGCTCTCCAGCGTGGGCGCCAATCTTCCCCAGTGCTATGGTGGAATCCACAGGCGACTCTCAATTCTCCCAAGCTGGCGACCACAGACTCCATGGGTGATCAAAGCTTTCTAGTTTGCTTTCTGATGCCCACTCCTCTCTCTGACACTCCAAGCAAACGGATCTCTCCTGGCGTTTTTCAGTCTGCGCCTGGCCAGTTAGGGTGGTAGGTGATGACTGGCTCTCTCCCAAAGACCTTGCTGCCGGCCCTCAGCATCCAGAGACTAAGGCAGCCAGCCCTGGCGCAGCCAGGAGGAGCGTCTGCAGCCTCTGTGCTGTTCCCTGGAAACTTATTGACCTGCGGTCCTCTCCTCTCCTCACTGTCTGGTCATCCAGTGTCCGCTCCAGTTTCTGGAGTCCTGCCTTCCAGTATGCCAGGTCCCTGTTGGCTATCTGCTGTGTTCCTCTGCAGGTCAGTCCGGTTTTTCTCCGGTGCATGGAGGGAAGCGAAATCCTGTGTCCTGCTCCACTGCCATCTTCCCAAGAGTCCCCAAACATCTTAATTTGAGATTTTTCTTAAGCTTTATCCAATGTACCCTTTATAAGATGAGTAAAAGAGGGTAAAGGAGAG
>NW_028080148.1:0-2829 GCF_014824575.4 Sturnira hondurensis | reverse complement strand
TTTGCTTTTAGACCGAATCTCACAACATATGTGTCTCAGTTCCACATTATGAACAGGTGACCCTTTCCTCAACAAGTTGTTATTTTCTTCAAGGGCAAGAAAATGGTATCTCTGCTACTTTTTCTGTTTCTGACCTGTAGGTGTTCTTTATTTTAGAAGCTCACTTGATTAATCTAATTCAACATGAAATAGATTTTTTAAATATAAGTGTCTTTCAGAAACTCTTTCCATGCAGTAGATAGTCAATAAATGCCACTAAATATGATTTCTACAGTGGACCTAAGACAGCTTTATATCAGGAATAAGTATAAAATTTTATTTTATTTGGAATCCTTTGAGATGATTGAATAAGCCTTCTCACTTCCCTCAATGATATTTAGAACAATACTTTCTCTTTTTTTATTTTCTTTTTTCTTTTTTTTATTTATTTAACTTTTGTTCGAGTACAGTTTTCTTTCTTGTATTCCCAGCCCTGCACCCCCCCAGTGCTCCCCACCCCCCTTCCATCTCCACCCTCCATCTTAGTTATTGTCCAAGTGTCCTTCATACTTATTCATGTGAGTCCATCCCCTTTTACTCTGTGCTTCTCTCCCCTCTCCCCTCTGGACCCTGTCAGCACGTAGAACAATACTTTCTAATAAAACTCTTTCTTAAGGGAAAAAAAACACACCTCACTTGATTGAGTCATGTCCAAATACAATAACATCCTTTAGACTTACACAAAATTAATTGATTGTGGACCTTAATTACATTTGCAAAATCCCTTTACCTTTGCCATAAAATGTAACAAAATCAAGGGAGATAAACCCCATAATGCTGACAGGGCAGGCCCATTCTTAAAGGATGACATATATATACAGGGTATATATATTCCAGGGAAGGAATATTGAGGCATCTAATAATTCTGCCTAGCATGATAATTCTATTCATATTGGAAAACTTCCTTCCTCATTTTTCCACATTAACTGTCGAAAAATCCATTGTTTGTTATTTAACCAGATTATCCCAATTTATGACAAGTGTTTAGTATTATTTAATATTTGTAAATATTGGAGAATTGTGTATGCTTTACAATGTCTGCTATAAACAGAAGAAAGTAAAAAGGCAGCATACTTGTATACATGTTTTAAACAGTTTGTCATATATCATGTGGGTATTAGGGTTTCATGATATAATTTTCTTCTCATTGATAACAGCAAGCTTAATATAAGAACTGCATGCTCCCAGATAATTAGCCTATGGCAGTAGCCTAACCATAATATTATTGGTTATTGGCCTATCTGCCATGCACACAAACATACAATAATGTTAATGGCAGAAGTGGAAGAAGACATGTGTTACTTTCCCATGTTGTCAGACCTCATTCCCTGACACTTACCTGTTTTAACTCATTCATCCAGCAAACATTTTCTGAGATTCTCCTATGATGGAAGTACAATACTTAGCAACGATGATATTAGAGTGGATATGACTATATATCTTAGAAGAGGAAAACTCACTAGGAAGAGATACCAGCCTAATATTAGAGTACAATATGGAATTAATATCATGGAGCTACATTCAAAGAATGTAGATGTGGAGAGAAAGCACTATTAACTCTAGGAAGCAGGGTAAAGCAAAGAGGATAGACTTCATGCTGACACCACATTTGAGCTTAGTTTTGAAGGATGAGCTGGAGTTCACATGTGAACAGGAGGAGTCATGGGGATGTTAGGTGGGTGGAAGTTTCAGTAAGACATGAAGGCGTTTGAGGAATGTCCAGATGGCACTTAAGGTTGGGTTGGGGTCAAATAACAAAGGTCCTGATTTGCCATGGATGTATATAGACCAAATAAAAGGCTTATTAAAGTATAGTTTTTCTGGTCTGTCTCTGTATCCTATCCATCTTTTTGAGGTGAGGTGTAGAACCACTTCTTCTCCCCATAGATGCTCCTAATCCGCAAGTACTAAATCTTTTAACTTGTCATTTGGGACTCTCCAAAATCCATTTCCACATTTCTTGTGCAGTCTTTGCAATCTGATGATTTCACTTCCTCTCTTAAAACTTTACAGGTAATTTTTTTCATTTTACTGAGAATAAAATCCAAAGCCCTTACCATGGCTTTGAAGGTCTGACCCACTGTAGCTTTTGCTTTTAGACCGAATCTCACAACATATGTGTCTCAGTTCCACATTATGAGATGTTTCAGCAATGGCTTTGCACTGGCAGCTTTTAATTCCACTTGAAACTCTTTTTCCTCAGGTTTTTACAGGCTGGTTCCTTCTGTGGTCGATGCCTCAACACAAATAATGTCAACTTCTTAAAAACATCTTCCCTGATTCTATCATATGAGTGTCTCCCACCACCGAGTAGTTGGTCATGTCATCCTATTTAATTATTTTTTCTTAATGTTATCATTCTGCAAAATGGTGTTTCTTATAGATCTTTATTTTAGGTTTTAATCTATTCTCATTAGAATTTAAGCTTCTAGGTTGTGACCCCTACTGCATCTCCAATGCCAATATCAGTGCCTGCCTGTCATAAATTAGGCACTCAGTAAATATTTATTAAATGAATAAGCATGAATCTTATTTCCCTTTATTGTTCATTCAGTTGATTCTTTGAGAATGTCCTCAGTAAAGCATGAACAATCCTTAGCTATCATTTTCTCTTTGCTTATTTCATATTGTCCCATTGGGTTGCTCTCTTCTTCATTATATTTTATTTCTCTTCATTAAGGTAAGCAGAAATTATATTTTAGCTCCCACAGCATATATATAAGATAATACAGGATGCACTTCCTATTTTGTTGATTACTAATTTGAATTATGGACAAAAGGATGTTTTCT
>NW_028080147.1:0-1097 GCF_014824575.4 Sturnira hondurensis | reverse complement strand
GTGTGTAAAGCCCTCGAAACAGACGAAATCGCCGGGAAAGTGCGTGTTCGTGAGAGAGAGGCGCCCGAGCCCTGGGCCACTTCAAACGTCAGAGGCTGAGCAGTGAAGGAAGCAAAACCACTCCGAGACGGGGCAGCCGATGCGTCTTGAGTTCGGAGAGTACGAGGAAGGGGGTTCGCAGACGCAGGGAGAACAGGGGGGTTCCCGCAGGAGGCAGCCGCCGCCTTTGCAGAGCGACCCGAGGGAACCAGAGGCGGAGAAAGCTCTCCGGAGACCTGGGTCTGCCCACATGGAGACCGTGGGGTTCTGCAGGAGCTCCCCCGTCAGGCCTGCTGGCTCCTGAGCCCTCCCCTGCCCTGGTGCCGGGGCTCCCATCCTCGGAGCTAACGCGAGTTGTTTCAAAACACACAAATCTTGCTAAGTGGGAATGTCTCATGTGACCTTTATTTGGGATTACCCTCATCAAAAATTTTTATACATCAATACCAGTGTTTTAACAAAATCAGAAACCAAATAATGTTCTTCTAAACTATTCTAGATGAAGATATACAAAGAATGTATATTTTTATAGTGTATAATAATGTGTGTTATAATGTATCTTTTATTGTCATCTAAGGTAATTTCAATAGGAGAAGTTGAGGAAACACATTTTTCTCTACTTTTTAAAAATGTGTAGTATGTTTTATTGATTATGCTATTCCAGTTGTCCCAGCTTTTCCCTTTTCCCTCCTCGGCCCAGTAACCCCTCCCTCCAGCAACCCCCCATTAGTTCACGCTTGTGGGTCATGCGTGTGAGTTCTTTGGCTTCTCCACTTCCTCTACTGTTCTTATGTCCCCTGTCCGGTCTGTACCTACCAACTAGGCTTCTTAGTCCCTGAAGCTTTCCCCCCATCCTCCCACTTCCCCCTCCCCACTGGTAGACCTCCGTGTGCTCTCCATTTCTGTGATTCTGTTCCTGTTCTGGTTGTTGGCTTAGTATTTTTTTTGATTCAGTTGTTGATGGTTGTAAGTGTGTTGTTATTTTAATGCTCACAGTTTTGATCTTTTTCTTTTTCTTAAATAAGTTCCTTTAACATTTATGTAATAATGGCTTGGTG